>NC_064430.1:28265000-28565000 GCF_023375975.1 Astyanax mexicanus | reverse complement strand
ATACCACAAAACTTATGAAAAATCAAGGTCTATTATTGAAATAATAGCTTGTTGACACCACCTTTACAGCAATAACCTCAACTAGGCACTTCCTCTACCAGTAGACCTCAGACCTGCTTCCTGCCTATCCAGGAGGAATTGTAGCCCATTCTTCCTGCAGAACTGCTTAAGTTCTGTTGTATTCCTCAGACACTTTATGTGTACAGCTCTCTTCAGCTCAATCCATAGCTCAATCTATATTAAATTGAGATCTAAGCTCTAATTTGGCTACTTCAAAAGACAGATTTAGTTTTTCTCTTGTGGATTTTTGTTCTCCTGTCTTTTGGGTCATTGTCCTGTTGCATCACCCAACATCTGCAGAGTTTCAGCTGACATACAGACACTCTTTGTGATGGGCAGTGCTGCACGACTGGCCACCAGTCGAGCTGGGCAACAGAGGGGAAAAAGAAGTGGAGTTGGGTCCCGAAACTCCAAGTCCCAGAATCCCCAGCGATGATCAGTGGCAACCAGCCACACCTGTGCACCACTCTATATAAAGCCCAGTCAAACCACTCATTCTCGTTGCACATTTAAAGAGGGGTGACCGGTAACAAAGGGGGTATAAGAAAATAAAATAAAAGAAAGAAACAAACAAAAAAAAGAAAAGAAAAAAAAAGCCGCACAAAAAAGATATAAAAGATCTCAAAAGAAAGTAAAAGTAGAGGACTAAGCTGTGCTCAGTCCGTTTTGAGTTTGATGTGTTTTGATTTGAGTTATTTGAAGCTAAAAGTCTGTGTTTCAGTTGTACGTGCCATTTTGTGGCATTTTCTTTGTTCTGTTTCCCGCCTTTTTTCATGCACCTCTTCAGGGTTTTGTTTTCCACCTATTTTCCAGTTGTCAGGTCTGGTGCTGTTAGCTCCTCTGTCCCTTCCACACCAAGCTCTAACGGAGGTTCTCAGGTCAACAACTACACTACCCAGAATGCACCACCCGCTGACATCACGCACTCAACTGATCACGTGACACCTCACCTGCTTCCTCCAGGAAGTCCCGAATACTGATTACTGGCACTATAAAGGTGCACGCCAAACAGACTACCACACCGCGTATTGTAGGTTCTCCTCTTCACAAAGAGTTACTTTATCTCTCGTCTCAGTTTACTTTGTGTATGACCTTGCTTTTGTTTTCTCGACGCCGATTATTGCCTTTGCCTCTGATACTGGATTGTTTGTGTATGACTTGGACTGTGTTTTCACTACTGCCTCGTGGATTACCTCTGATACTGGATTGCTCGTGTATGAACTCTGGACTGGTTATCGTTTCTGGTATGGTTTTGCCTTCATTACTCTGTTTACTGGTGATCACCCATTTCTCTGTATCGACTCTGATTACATCTGTTTATTCTTATAATAAACACATTTTGATCTTATCAGTATCTGCACGTGTCTGCCATTCTGTACATACCATGACACCAGTCTCCTCTGTGGAAAACCAAACCAAGATGCACAAGCACACCTTTTGACACAAACACTATTGAAACATATTTATAAATAGCCAAAACAATTGATTAATCAAATGATTATAAATATACCTAAGTAAACATATATTATTGAAGTTATAAATAATTAAATAAATCCAAAAACAAACAACCAATTTTGCTCTGCACTTGGATCCAACACCATCCTCTCCTGTAACACTCTTACATTATCTTTGGAATGGATCAGAAGATTTTGACCCAGTTCTCCATATTAGAGTCCATAATAGAGAGCATTTAAGCATTCTGAGATATGGCATCTCAGTCTGGTTGTGTAATCTTTTAATACAGCTAAAGATTGAATTAGCTAGTGTTGTCAGAACTTCTTATTATAAATTATCGGTTTATTTAACTAATATTTTACTATTTAAAAATAAGTTAAATAATAAATAGTAGCCAGTAGCCAGTACTCCTCTCTTGATTTAATTTTAAGGGGTCTGTTGTTAGGTTAGCAAAGCAAATTATTTCTGGTCCATGTTCTAGGGTACAGGAATTAATTTGTACCTGCATCTATCACATTTCTTAGATGAATAAGGTAACAAAGCAACCAGCTAGCAACCACTCACCAATACCTTAACAATTACAAAGCCTCATTATAACAAATAGCAGATAGAAAACATATTAAAAAGCTATAGCAATGGTCTTGTTAGCTCCCATGTAGAGTCCCCATTTAATAATGCTATAGAAACCATGTAGGAACCACCTACCCACTACTACCCACACCAACCTGAGATACCATAAAAGCCACCATGAAACACCATGCTATGGAGTAACAAAGTTACTCCCTGGGATAAAATAATAACTACTTAGCACCCACCTAGCAACACTATAGCAACCACTAAGCAGTATAATAGCAGCCACCTGAGAAACCATAGCATCCATCTAGCAACCACTTTACATTACCATAGCAACCACCTGGGATACCATAGTTGGTAAGAGAGTTGGTAAGAATCAGGGAACTATTAGAATCATTAAATGGTTTGAGGTCTTATTTATGATGGATAAGAAGCATCTAGTTAAATAGTGTTGTTTAACCCTTTAAACTCTAGGCTGTTTTGGTGATTTTTCTTAATTTTTGTCAGTTCCTCTTTCAGGTCTTATAACACAGTAATTATATCAGACAGACACACGCCCTGATCTCTTTTACTCCAGAAGACATACGGCTGCTCAAAAATATAATCATTTAAAACGTAAAAGGAAGCAGAATTGTTATATTTTCCTGGAACTGATCATGTTTTAGTCAAAATTTTACCAAGTGCTTGCTTTTTTTTTTTTTAACTTATTTTTGAATTATATATACTTTAAATATATTCAAAACCTAAGATATCTTTTCAAAAATGTTTAGACTAGAGTGTTTATGAGTTTAAATCATAAGATTATTGATGATAGTTCATTACACGGCTTATGAATTATTACTTTGACTAAATACATGGAGAAACAGCATCAGGCGGATTTATTTTTCTTGATAATCAATAATCACACCTCTAGGATACATGTAGATACTAAAAACCTGACACTCAGAGCAGCCTATGCCTTTCAGTATTTTAATCAGGACACACAAAGAAAACTATGAACGAAAATGTAAACTTTTTAGTCTAAATAAATAAAAATGTTTAGTGCAAAATAACTACTTAGTAAAAATGTGCAAGTAAAATAAAAACAATATAAAGTAGTGCGCACACCATACCTAGCTTTAGTTTGAGTAAAGCAGGTAGTTTCACACTTTTTCTGTGGACACTTTTGAGTCTTTATTTACTGATATTATTTGGTTTGAAACCTCATATAAATATGTTTGAAGCACTAAAGGTAAATAATATTGGTCGGGGAAGGAGATCTCACTTTTTAGGTGTTTTTCTCAATGGGTTTCTTGTAGATTTAGCTTTACTGTACTGGGATATCATCACTATTTGAGTATATTTATAATGAGTAAGAGTAAGCTCCGCCCTTTCTAACATATATGGATTATGTTTATGTGTGAAGGGATTCCTGAGTAATTAAGATTAGAACACTAGGTGCAATTTTGGACGAAAAAATCCGTCCGTAGGGTTCTAAGGGTTAAATATATCTATTATAATGGTTGAATTTAGTATCATAAAGAAATACAGGTAAGAGGAGCTGTTCTCAGTAGTAGAACCCTTTTGTTGAGACAGCTGAGTGCTGCAGCTGAGAGAGACTGATGTTATGCTTGGTTTGTTCGGCTGGTCAGACCGGTTTCTGTCTCACTGCAGAAGAAAAACACAGAGCGTATTGTTTTCAAGCTGAACATGACGATACAACTTTCATCGTGTGGCTGCTCGTACTTATGTAAACACACTAGCTAATGTTAACCAATGCTAAAGTGCGTTAGATGGCAGGTATATAGGTATAAGCTATTTGTATAATATTTTTTGATGTTTTTGATGGTCTAGTCATGAGTTACTACAGTTTGTGTTAGAACCTTCATGCATTGTATAAATGAACATCAAGTACATCAGGTAAAATGATGGTTCTTGCTTTGAGCATCTGGGGTAGGTACTGACCACTGAACAGCAATTACCCACCCACAAGACAGCAGTACTAATGATATGGCCGATTGGTGTATACAAGCAGTGGAAGTCTAGAGCACAGTTATGGGCAAATTGTGTAAACACCAGACTAGACTGCAGTAAAAGTAAGATATTTCACTGAAAATATATATATTATGGTTCTCCAACAGTCCTAAAGAAGTTTCTGAGCCTTTTCTGAGCTCATCTCAAACCCATACCAAATTCATTGCAAACTCATCCCGAATGTGTCTTGTCCCAAACTCATCTCAAATTGATCCCAAACTTGTTTTAAACTTATCCCAAACTTATGCCAAACACACCTTTAACTCATCCAAAACTTATCGCAAACTGATCCCAAACTCGTTTTAAACTCTTCCCAAACTCTTCCTAAACTCATCTCGAAGTTGCAAAACACGCCTTTAGTTTGTCCCAAAGTCACCCCAAACTCGTTTTAAACTCATCCCAAACTTATACAAAACACACCTTTAACTTGTCCCAAAGTCATCACAAACTCATCCTAAACTCATCCTAAACTTGTCTCAAACTAATCCCAAACTCGTGTTAAACTCATCCCAAACTTTATCCCAAACTCATGCAAAACACCCTTTAATTTGTCCCAAAGTCACCCCAAAGATGTCTTTAACTCATCCAAAACCCGTCACAAACTCATCCCAAACTTATCTCAAACTCATCCCAAACCCATTCTTAACTCATCCCAAACTCATCCTTAACTCATCCCAAACTCATCTTAAACTCATCCCAAACTCATCCTTAACTCATTCTAAACTCACCCCAAACTCATCCTTAACTGATCCCAGACTTATCTCAAACTGATCGCAAACTCGTTTTAATCTCATCCCAAACTCATTCCAAACCCAATCATTTCATATTTTTTTCCTAGCTTTAATGTCTTAAACATACAATGCAGAAAATAGCCAGAAACAAACAAAACAAAAATGTATCTGATTAAATGAATCGAATCACTACTCACCTCTGATAGTCTCGATTACTCTGTTAGTCTCTTGATTATTCTGAGTTTTACTAGAACCTGAGCAGATTACGTATAGCTGCTGCTGATCGGTGACTAATGTAAGATTTCCTCATATCTATCTCTCAGCTGGAATGTGAATCACTTTTTCCTCATGACCATTTCTTAGATTTTCTTTATTAGACACCCATTTAAAAACACAGATCCAAATTTTGGTCAAGCTACGTTTCATTACAGTGACAGATTTTGTTGGATTTTTTTAGACAAATGTAATTATATAACACTGTAAATATAAGTAGTTTCATAAAGAGCATCTATGTGTTCTTTAAGAACTCCATTGTTACTCAATGCTCTTGGAGGAAATTCCTCAGTATGATGTAATCTGTTTCTTCAAAGAGTACAAGTAGTTTGTGTATATGAATGAAGTTACCCTTTTATTGAGCCTTTCTAGACACCCAATCACACACAGCATACTCTTAACCAGAAACCACTGTTCACCCATCCATCCTATGCAAATCCATATCTGGGCATAGAGTCATAAACGCATTCACACATACTTTTACCTGAGCTCCATGAGTTTACTGTGTGAAGAAATGAAAGGAAACTCAAGCGAACGCAAGGAGAACAGAGTAACTCCACCCAGACGGGCACTTAAACCCAAGACCCTAAGCCACTATGCCACCCCAAAATATAAAGATATATATTGTATTTTTATTGTATTCTATTAAATTTTTTTATCATACTTTTAGTATTTGAAAAGTAATTTTAGATGTTTTTGAACGTTAGTGTAGTGGTTGGTGTGGTGCAGTGGATAACACCACCGCCTGCCAATGAGCTACCATGTGGGAGACTGGGGTTCAATTCCAGGTCTGGGTGACTATGCTGTGCTACACTAATAAGAGTCCTTGTGATTGGCTGAGAGGCATTCTGTGAGTGCCATTAGAAGCTACAAACAAAGCAGAAATGGAACTATTTCAACTTGTTGAGTTTTTATAACCAAACCATCTTATTTTCTCGTCATGTTTAACTCAAATCTTTCAATAAACAGTGATAATGGAACTCTGGTATAATCACAATAATACACTCGAAGTTTGTGCTATAATGTGTAATATTGGTACTGCTGTGCTGCAGCTGTAGGCACAAGGCCAGGCTAAGCAGTGCCAATATTACACAATATAGCACTAACCTGGTACCTGGTTCCTGGTACAAGCAGTCGTCATCTCACGCCTCGACTACTGCAATGCCCTACTAACTGAACTCCCGGCCTGTGTAGTAAAACCACTCCAAATGATCCAGAATGCAGCAGCACGTCTGGTCTTCAACCAACCAAAACGGGCACATGTCACCCCGCTGCTCATTGAGCTCCATTGGCTACCAGTTGATGCTCGCATCAAATTCAAAGCTCTTACAATCGCCTACAAGGTGATGACAGAATAGCTCCTTTCTACCTGCACTGATCACTCCTGAAGGCTTACGCCACCTCTCAGCCGCTGCGCTCCTCCAATAAACGTTGCCTCGCTTTACCAAACAAACATTCACACAAAGAACAATCCAGACTGTTCTCATACAGAGTTCCCCAATGGTGGAACAAACTATCTTCCACTACCAGATCAGGAGAATCTCTCACTATCTTTAATAAACTCCTGAAGACAGAGCTCTTCAAAGAGCACTTACTCTCCTAACACCTCTAACTAACTACCTTCCACTACCAGATCAGGAGAATCTCTCACTATCTTTAATAAACTCCTGAAGACTGAGCTCTTCAAAGAGCACCTACTCTCCTAACACCTCTAACACATTAACTACTTCTGACCTCATTTCCTTCTTCCCCTCCTTCACTCCTCTATCCCATTATTTCCTTTTGACTTCCTTTAGCGATATTCTGTTTGCTCGCGAGCTTCACATTTGCAATCACAATAAGTTAATTTACACACGCAAAATGTTAAAACACTCTGGTTAATTTTGTTCACCTGGTATTTTTGCTCATTCCAACTTTTGACATTGACGTGACACCATAAATATGGCAATGAAGCATAATACATAAGAAACTAATACATTAGTTATGATGCTGGAGACCTTGGTTAAAGAAAATGTTCTCTAACTGAACCCTTATACATTTTTAATAAAATACATCTGCCCTAAGGGAAAGCACTGTTTGACCTTTATGCTACACCAACCACTGTAAACACGATAACAAGTTAAATATATCACATACAGGAATCCAACCCAACACAATCCCACACATACTCATATTTTCATATCCAGTTCTCATAAACAGCTCAGGGCAACATTGAATGACCTTTGAGCTTCAAAGATGCCTTTTAATATAGTCACCATGACATCATCATTAATCCAGCTCAACACGCCCTCCAGAGTTTCAGTGTAATCTCTGATCACCACGGCTAATCACGGCTCCTACAGTTTTGGTGGAGGACTGGTCTTGGGACATAACCGAAACAACCCTAGGGGAGTGGGTCATAATAAACTGGTGCTCTCATTGGTTCCTCCCTCCCCCCAGTGTGAACACACCAGTCTTCATTCCAGCAGTGCTGAAACTCCTCAGCGAGCTCCCAGGCTGTCCTCCACTCGGCTGAACTTGACTGGGTTAATTATGAGACACTCTCTGGTCTCTGGTTTCTGGTTTCTGGTCTCTGTGAGCAGCAGAAAGAGAAAAAACACAGTGCAGTCGGTTAATCATTTGTTTGGACTCGTTCGTTTTATCTGTGGTTATAGATTAGCTCTAGACGACAAACAGCCGATGGGTGGAAGAGTAAACTCTATGAGAACACGTGATTACAAGGAAGGGTTATGAGCCGTGCAGCTTTCCCATCAGTGGCAGACTCAGACTGTTTAAATAGCTATAAAACAATAAAAAGTACACATTACGTTAAATAATTATAATATTAAGGAATACCATGCAACATTGGAAAGCACCAGCTCTCACACAGATACTGTATGATGTTTTACTGCTAAGACGTGCACAATTTTGGCCTTTCAATTAGTCTAATGCACCAAACTTAGAGCTCATTCTCTGCCTGAAACTCAAGTTCCAAACTCTAGTTACAAACAGCAATACACACTCAACCCCCCTGTGTTTCTTTTTGGAAACACTGACCAGCAAACACCACGCCCAAACACTTCCTTAAACTTAAACTACCCTTAAACTTATCCTAAACTTATCCAAACTCATGCCAAACCTTTTAAACTCATACCAAACTTATCTAAAATATATCCCAAACTCATCTTAAACTCATCACAAACTCACCTTAAACTCACCCCAAACTGATCCCAAACTCATCGTGAACTCATCCCAAACCTATCTTAAACTGGTCCCAAACTCGAGCTAAACTCATCACAAACTCACCTCAAACTTATCTCAAAATTTCCCCCAACTGGTATTAAACTCATCCCAAAGTTTATCCCAAACTCATACAAAACACACTTTTATCTTGTCCCAAAGTCACCCCAGATGTATCTTAAACACATCTCAAAGTCATCCTTTATTGCTCTAAACTCATCCCAAACTTATCCAAATGTATGCCAACCCCTTTAACTCATCTCAAACTCATCTTCAAATTGCTCTAAACTCATGCCAAACTTATCCAAATTTATGCCAACCCCTTTAACTCATCTCAAACTCATCTTCAAATTGCTCAAAACTAATCCCAAACTTATCCAAATTTATGCCAACCCCTTTAACTCATCTCAAACTCATTCCAAATTGCTCTAAACTCATCCCAAACTTATTCAAATTTATGCCAACACCTTTAACTCATCTCAAACCCATCCTTAATTGCTCTAAACTCATCCCAAACATATCCAAATTTATGCCAACACCTTTAACTCATCTCAAACCCATCCTTAATTGCTCTAAACTCATCCCAAACTCATCTCACTCTGATCTGAAGCCTGCGACACTAAACTCTAAGCTCATTTTCAAACTAAAACTCTTTTAGCCAAACTCTAGTTATAAACAGCAATACACACTCAACCCCCTGTGTTTCTTTTGTACACACTGACCAGCAAACACCACACTCATCTAACAGTTACTCAAACCCAGCTGTACCAGGTGAAAACTCTTTAGGATGATCTTTATAAACAGAGAGGAGACGGTGTGGAAAAGAAAAAGGAGCACAAAAGGGGAAAGGGTGAGGATAAATAAAAGAACAAACAACCAACACTGAATAAATGAATACATTTATATGAACTTGTTTCCTTTGCTTTATTTGAAGTCTGAGGTCATTTTAAATTTTCTGCAAATGGAATTTGGGAGAAATGTTATCAGTACACTTTTGGGACACTGTCGTAGTTTGGTGGCATAGAAGGCACTTTATGACAGCATCCTTTACTACTGGAAGGGTAGAAGTCCATCAGTAAATGGGCACTCATTAAGACACATTATCAAAGTGTACGTCATAATAATTAACTGCAAGATAGGGCAGACAATAGGGCACTTTGTCTCTTTTTTGCCATTGAAAAAGCCGATTTAATGGCTCCTTTTAACCATTGAAGCACTGGAAGGGGTGATTTCCCCTTTCTAACCTAAGAGATCATTGTTCAAACACCAAGCCAGTGAGCCACTGGTGACAGTGACAGGAAAACCTCTCTCAGATAAGGAGGAAGAACACTGAGAGGAACCAAAACGGAAGAGAACTCATCCCCCTCTAGTAGGAACCACATTACAAAACAAACCAGAAAATGATTGTCTGCAAAAGCGAGTTCAGCTTCCCACTGAACTCACACTGTTCTCATTTCCCATTATATATCTACTAGAGACAGATTATATCTGTCCTGTATCATTTATTTTGCTTTAATCCTGGATATATGGAGATATTTGGAGTGCATTATTAGTATCATGATATTCTGGATCATTGACTTCTGTTACAAATCTGCTAAAATTCATTGAATTTTTAATATCTCAGTTAGGGGTGTGCCATATCATATTATATCATATCATATCGTATGCAATAATACGATTTAATTTGCATTTTGTTGCAGTAGTGCATTCTTTAATATTTGTTTAATTCAGTGTTTTGTCATATCTCCAAGAGTATCATTATCACGCAAATACCATAAAATATCATTATATTATATTAGGGCCATATTTGGTGGTTGCTCTTACTGCCCATGTGGTTGTAATAGTCTTGTATCAAGGTTGCTGCAATGTAGTTACTATGGTTTCCTATATGGTTCCTATGTTGTTACTATGTGGTTGCTTTGGTATCTTTAGCGTAGTTCATTTCCATCCAGTTGCTAGCCTGATGATAAGTGGTAGCTGTGGTGACTTCTATAGTGTTGCTACGTGGTTGCTATGGTGGTGTTCTCTGAATTGTCACCATTCATGATCCCTATAAATGTAGTTTAGCTAACAAAGATTTACTGTTACTGTTAATAAAACTACAAAAGCAAATTTCACTTCCATACAGTTACTAGCTTATTACAATATGGTTGCTGTGGTATTTCAAGTTGTTTCTATGGTGTTGCTAGTTGATCGTTATTATATCTCAGGTGGTTGCTCTGGTTTTACTAAGTGCTTTCCACTATGCTTTCCATATGATTGTAATTTTGTTGATTTGTTTACTATGATGTTGTTGCTAGGTGGTGGCAATGTGGTTGTTATGGTTTGCAAGAGTGTTGCTATGTTGTTGTGGTTATGGTTGTTATGGTGTCATAAATTTATTTCATTTTCATGCAGTTGCTAGCCTGTTGCTATGGGGTTGCTGTGGCATTCCAAGTGGCTTCTCTGGTGTTGCTAGGTAGTGGCTTTGTTTAAATGGTATGAGTTGTTTAAATGGTACACTAAGTGGTTGCTGTTGCTGTCACCATTCAGGACCCCTGTGGATGTAATTTAGCTAATAAAGACATTTGATTTATTGTTAACAAAATTACAAAAACATGGATTTTATTTTTATGCAGCTGTAAGCCTGTTACTATGTGGTTGCTGTGGTTTTCCAACTGGTTTCTCTGGTTTTTGCTAGCTGGTTACTATGGTGTTTTTAGGTGACCTTTTTTATATTTTAGGTGGTTGCAGCAGTGCTGCTAGGTGGTTGCTATGGCTTCCCTCGTTGTTGCAGTGGTGTTGACATGTGGTTGCCATGGTGTAATTTCAAGGTGAAGACAGTGTGATTGCTATGGTTTCCCAGTGTGGTTGCAATTGAGCTGCTACGTGGTTGCTAGATGTTCTTATATCATGTTACTAATTGGTTGCTAGGGTGTTCTTGCTTGGATTGTCACCCATCAAGAACTGTGGACGTAAGAAAGTGGATTTCTAAAGGAAATAAAGTGGATTCCATGGGTTTCCTTGGAGTTGCTAGCCTGCTAATATGTGATTGTTCACTTCTTTCTAGGTAGTTGCTATGCTGTGGTTGCTATGGTTTCCCAAATAGATGCTATGGTATTGCTGAGTGCTTATTAGGTGTTTGCCAGGTGTAGGTACTTCAGGTGGTTGGAGATTAGATGGGTGCTACGATGTGGCAAGGTGATGCTATTGTATTGTATTGTATTGTATTTTATTGTATCAAGCGGTTGCCATAATGTTGCTTAGTGGTTGCTACAGTATATGGGGGTTGTAAAGTGTTTAAAAGACAGGTGCTATGGCTTTTCATGTGGTTACTCAGGTGTAACCGACTGGTTGCTGTGGAACCTTTTATTAATGGTTAAATGTAACAAATATACAATATACCATTGGAACACATAAAGGGCTTTCTTTTGCCTGGCCTTTTTTACCCTTTTATCCAAGAAAATATTCGCCTGTTGAAAAGATGCGTCCACTGCTCGTTAGGTCTGCAGTGTTTTTGAGAGAAAGAGCCTTGGGGCAATCTTCTTGGAGCCTCGTTATCATCCTCAGAAATGTAAACATCGTTTCTGCATCAAGAAATAAGACCGGATCAGCAAATGTGGAGGAGACACATCTGCATTCCTGTAGAGACTCCACTGAACTTCTAAAATTTGACCTTCATGTGATGTTTGGGGCCTTGTAGAGCCCAGACCCTTTTTAAGAGAGGAAAACATTCCTAACGTTCTTTATTTATCAGTGTGACTTTTCATTAGTTTCATAATTTCTCAGGACTTTTAGAGAACTGTCTATGACTTCTTTATGTGTCTCTCTGTTCCACTATATATACAATATATGGATAGACGTATATAATTAATCTATATACTTTATATCATTGCTGTCCAATGAAAAACACTTATCTCCAAAACAGCAACTTTACAGTAGAGAGAAAAAACCTTGTAAAATTTCAATGGAAGTCAATGTAAAAAGAGTTTATTTTAGGTCATTTTTAAGAGTTTTCTAATGGTCTGTTTGTCAAGAAATTTGACGCAGTGTAAGGTTTTCCCTGTTTGTCTGTTCAAATTATGTAGTAAACTAAAAATCAACAAAAATGGAGATAAGTGTTTTTCATTGGACAGCGATGATATACTAAGGCATTTTTGCTGACTCCACCTTCAGCTCAAGTTTTAAAAAGGCTACAAAAATGGAAGTGGAAGTTTAGGAGGGGCACTGGGTGATGTATGGGTTTAGAGGCGGGGCAGGAGGGAGAGCTGATTGTCTGATAGCGGTGAGATGAAGAAGGTATTATTGATTGACTGATCTGCATATTGGGATGTGTCTATGTACCAAAAAACACAAACAAATTATACATGCCTATAGCACAGTTAAACCTGAGAGGGTACTACAAAAAAAGCATTTTTTTAAAGGTTAGGAAATATTTATCAAAAATGTAATCAAAACTGGTATTAATGTTTCATTTATATCTGAAACATATTTCAGCTATTAATAGAAAAAAAATAGTTTAGGGTTTAGTGGCTCTTTAATTACAGCCCATTCTATGTCTATTAATATGACATTAGTGTGGAGTCGGTGTTGGATCTTGTTTTAACCTGGTCATTTCATGTGTTTTGAGTATCAGAGGTATACTGTATCTGAATAAGATCAAAAGATAAAGAAAGTGACTTACTCAGCTTCTAAGCTCCACCCATTTTTTTATATAATTTAATTTCATTTTTGTTTACCATTTTTTCTTTCTCCCAATTTACATTGCCAGTTACACAACCCACTCATCAGGACTCCCCTATCACTAGTGACGCCCCAACACCAGGAAGGCGAAGACTAGCACATGCCTCCTTCAATACATGCGAAGTCAGACTCCACCTCTTTTCCAGCTGCTGCTAATGTAGCTTTGCTGAGTAGCATCACAGCGCTAACGCTCGGAGGAAAGTGCAGCGACTCAGTTCTGATACACCAGCTCACAGGCGCAGACTTGTGCTGATCGACATCACCCTAGGAGTGATGAGGGGAAAGAGTGCCATCTACCCACCCAGAGGGCGCAAGGCCAGTTGTGCGTCTTTAGGGCTCCAGTAGTCGATGGCAAGCTACATGAACAGGATTCAAACCGGCGATCTCCTGATCATACTGGCAGCATTCTTTTATTAATGATTGCAAAATTTTACTGAATGAGTATGGGCTGGGTTTTATTTATGCACCTGTGGCAATTCAACTAAATCAAACACCTATCAAACACCGATTGTGTCTCAATACTTTATATATGCTATATAGTATACACATATTAGTTTCAGTGTTTTTCAGCCCTTCTCCTGGAAAGCTCTTTTAGATTAGGGTTGGAGTTGAAGCCAGCAGTAACAGTAAGGCAGCTTTATATAAGCATGTATAAATCATTGTCTGATAATAATCTAATTGCGGATGTGGTGTTATGCTAAATATAGCACAGCACCCTGAGGTACATGTTTTGCTTCTCACTCAACACTCCTTTTATATGACAAATTATCAGTGTAATCATCTAGTGGACACACACTCTCCCACATTCCTCTCCCACAGTCAGATCACACCCTTTATAGTAAAGGTGCTGCATGGAAGAATCACTTATGGTCAGAAAAAAAGAACAATGTTTTCAAAAAAGAACCTTTAAATTGGTCAATTTTTAAGGTTATTCATACAGTATTTACTCATCCCTTTAATAACAAGGTTCTTACAAAAGTGTTTATTCTTTGGCTTCCCTTTTGGTACCTTTATTTTCATCAGTTTACAACACATTAAATTAAACTACTACACAAAAAAATGCAATTTTACCCTAAAACTGAGCCCTGTTTAAGTGATCTATAGCCAGAGGTGGAAAAAGTACTGAAAAATTGTAATTAAAAAAAGTACCTTTACTTTGCTAAAATTTTCTACTCAAGTAAAAGTAAAAGTACCCATCTAAAAATCTCCTCGAGTAAAAGTAAAAAAGTACTCAATTTAAAATGTACTTTGAGTAAAAGTTACATAGATACTTTTAATTATTTGATGTAAAAAAGTAAAAACAAATCATGAATTAAATAGTTTTAATGAACTATTATTCCACATAATAATTTGGATCTTTCAGAATCCGTGGCAATTTTTTCCCCCAGCATTTTGTTTTTTACTCAGTAATGGGGAGCTTTCCAATGTAGCAAAGTAAATTACTTGTATCAAAATGTACTTGAGTAAAAGTAAAATGATCTATTTTAAAAACTACTTTAAAATGACAAATTACCCATAAAATCTACTCAATTACAGTAACTTGAGTGAATATAATTAATTACTTTTCACCTCTGTCTATAGCGCACTGGTCAATTGCATCGTAGCATCGTGTAGCTGGATTTAGGGTGTGTCGGTGTGTCTGTGGTATTATAAGGGTGCAACAAATATGCCTTGCGCAGCTCAAAACATACCAAAGGCATGAACTAATTATGAATTAATGTTAATCATGGGTGGGTTTTGGCCGTATCGTGAAATAAACCAATCAGTGTGTCACTTTCCCTTTCCTTTAAGAGCCAGGTGAGCTCTGACTTTGACACATATATACCTTAACAGTGCTGTGCTTTGTTCATCTCAGCAGAAGATACTGCTGACAGGGTGTAAGGTAGCAATAAGCATCATGACGCACCTTGCCCAGGGTGTAGGATTGGGCCATTTTATCACTGACTATTGAGAATTTGGTTAAAACATGTCCCAATAAGAAAAGTGCTAATTTTGTTCACAATTCAAAAATTTTCGATGAATAAAAATAATCAAGGTTATAATCAGGGGGTCCTTTGCAAACATGTTGTATTAATTTAATGATTATATGTTGGCCTATTACCTACAAATTTAATTGCCCTCAGAAAGGAGATAATCAATTTAACTTTATTAAAAGCAAATAGTAATAACTAAATTGTATAATATATTGACCACAAGAAAGAGTACATAGTATCATGTATCAAAAATCACAAAATATTATTATTCCTATATATATACTATATATACTATAATTTGGTGGATGCTCAAAATGTGTCCCACATATTCAGATATCCACCACCGTCAGATATTAAAAAAAAAAAGCAACTGAATCAGGGAATTACAAGGTCAACTACATTCCTGAGGACCCCATTTTTAAAGCTTCAGCTCTACTGCATGTTTAAGTTCACTCAAGCTTCTGTACGTAGTATCATGGTTTAAGTCTGTTTTACTGCATTTGGAAAAGGAAAATTAGTTTTTATTGATAAAACAATGAAATCTGAATTATATCAGATATTTTTAAAGGAAAATGTCAGAACGTCTGCCCATGAACTGAATTTCAAGATAAGGTAAGTCATGCAGCAAGACAATGACCCTAAACAAACAAGTCGTTATACCAAAGAATGGTTCAAGAAGAATAAAGTTAATGTTTTGGAATGGGGCCAAGCCAAGTTTTGACCTTAATCCAATGGAAATGTTGTGGAAGGACCTGAATAGAACAGTTAATGTGAGGAAACCCACCAACATCCCAGACTTGAAGCTGTTTTGTATGGAGGAATGGGTGTGTAGGACTGATCAACAATTAACAGAAATGTTTAGTTTATTGCAGTTTTTGCTGCAAAGGACAGGAAATCCCACAGATACTGAAAGCAAAGGTTCACATACCTTTACCTCACACACATATTTACAGTTTTTCCCAAATGTTTAAACGCATTTCTAAAAACTTGGCTCAGTTTCTCAAAACTCTAAACACAAACTGAAAATGATTAACTCCTTTGTTGAAACTCTACAAATCTTCAGCAAAACTGATTCCTTCCACCAAAACAACACACACAGATATTTTATGCTCATCTCTTACACAGCATCAAATAAACACTGACAAGATAAATTCAGAGTACTGTTATCAGAAGTATTTGGTTGTGTTTTTGACTTCATGAGGCCGCTGTACAAATTCAAATGCAGACAAGTCCATGGAAACATGTTGGCTTTCTGTTGTTTTTATTTATTTGGTGTGGTGTAGGACCCCCCCATTTACAGTACTACACAAATATAAGCTATATGTACTGTATGTAAAATGTTGCAAAACTGTAATTTTCACCTATTTTCACAATGAGAAACATGATAAGGAAAATTCACATACAAAGAGGACACAAAAATGTATTTATTGTAAAATGCAAAGAAACAGATCACTGTTCATCAGACCCCTGATCTCAGTCAGGCAAGGAGACCTCATCTACATCAGCTGCAATATTCTCCCTCGCCAAACAGTGGGGAAAAAAGCCTTGCATGGCAAATCCATCTTTGGCAATCATCTGCGTGGATTTCATCACATGCCTCCCCTATTACATGAAGTAGCGCCATACGCTTGAGGGGTCTGCGTTTGTACACTTTCCACCTCCATGCAGAAAGAATTCCTCTATTGGATTGAGAGATGGGGAATATGGTGGAAGGTGCAGCACAACAAACTGTGGATTTAGAGAACCAATCATTGACCAGAGCTGCCCAGTGGAAACTTACATTATCCCAGATGAGAACATAGGAGGGCTGTATCAGTCACGTGAGGCGTCTTTTATATTCTGACAAATGATTGAAATGTTCTTCTAATTAAGTTTACATAGCTGCAGCTTGTGTGAGACTACTTGGTAATTAGAGTTTTGTATTTGAAGGTCTGTGATTCTCAGGTGACCAAGGTGTACTAAATGATGAAATTTGTGTTTAGTGATATGCAAAGCTGTGATTTAGAATGATATTTGAGTGAGAACATATAAAATTGTGTTTAGAGTTTAGCAGTTTGGAGTCACAATGTCGACACATGAGCTTCATGTTTTTGGATTTGTGTGCATAGTTCCACATTTTTTGTGCAAACATTTGGGAAAAACTGTAATATTGGATCGTTTTCCTCAATAAATAAATGGAAAATATGTATAATATTTTTGTCTTATTTAACTGCGTTTTCTTTACCTACTAAAGGGTTCACAAACTTTAAGCATCACTGTATATAAGGCTTCTAAAAAACTAATCTAGCCTACCTGTTAGAGCCATAAATAAGATTTCATATTTGTTTATTTGTATTTTTGTAATATTTGTGTTATTTTATGTAAGTAACCTTCATGTGATTTTAATTTAACAGTAAATTTAATACAGGACTCTTATTTTGATAGTGTGCAAAAAGATGCTCCCGAGCTTGTAGAGCACTAGCTGATTGAGTGAAGGATTAGAGAGCATGGATTTACACAGGTTTTTGACTGTGCTTACTGTGTTTGGAAAGAAACTGTAAATAGAGGATTTTGGATTTACATTTTTCTTATATATAAATATAAAGACTCTTTTTGGTTGAACTCACAGTTTCATACGTCCATTACTTTTTTGAGTGCTTTTAAATCCTGATTGACACAGATACTGGATCTGCTGCCAT
The DNA here is from genome assembly GCF_023375975.1 of Astyanax mexicanus. Classification (NCBI taxonomy): domain Eukaryota; kingdom Metazoa; phylum Chordata; class Actinopteri; order Characiformes; family Acestrorhamphidae; genus Astyanax; species Astyanax mexicanus. Next base: position 28,547,303 of record NC_064430.1, on the reverse strand, counting down.
AACACTACCTCTGGGCTATCAGTCCAAGGGTTAAATAGTGTATTACAGTTTTTCTACATTGTATTCACACAAAATGTGGAACTGTGCAGGCAAATCCAAAAACATGAAGCTCATGTAAGATTTTGACTCCAAACAGCTAAACCTTAAGCACAATTCCACATGTTCTCATTTAAATATCATTCTAAATCACAGCTTTGCAAATCACTAAACACAAACTGCATCATTTAGTACAGCTTGCTCCCCTAAGAATCAATGACCTTCAGATACATACATAATAAATACATTTTTGTTTCCTCTTTGTATTTGAACTGATTTTCCTCGTGATGTTTCTCATTGTATTTACATAAGTAAAAATTACAGTTTTGCAACCTTACTACATACAGTAAAAATGGCTTACATTTGTGTCGCATATACATGTAGTAATGTAATGCTATATGGGGGATCCTACACCGCACCAAATAAACAGAAAGCCAACATATGTTTCCATGCACTTGTATGTATTTGAATTTGTACAATGGCCTCATGAAGTCAAAATCATAACCAAATACTTCTGATTACAGTGCTCTGAATTGAATGTATCTTGTCAGTGTTTATTTGATGCTCTGCAGGAGATGAGTATATTTCGCTGGAGATTTGTGGAGTTTTAACAAAGCAGTTAATCATTTTCAGTTTGTGTTCAGAGTTGTAAGAAACCGAGCGAGAAAGTTCCTAGAAATGAGTTTAAATATTTGGGAAAAACTGTAATAAATGGTAGTGGATAGTAAAAGAAATAACTAAGAAAAATCTCCAATTATGCGACATAAATCCATTTAGCCGTCAGACGACGGCAGACTCTACACTCAGACGTCTGCGCAGGCAGCTGCTTTTAGTGTTTGGCTGTGTTGGTGGTCCATTAATGATTAACCAGCAGGTTATTCAGGAAATAAACACTGAGTACCTCCTGTAACCTACATTAATCACACAGGTCACAGATTACTGACACCGGGCGTGGCTTTCTGTTTACTTTTGAAACTGTTTCTCTTTAAATTTCTGTACGTTCTCTTATAAAACAATAACCAGTGTTCTAATTCTAAAGCTCCAGTATAGAATAGTGAATTGTAGCGAAGAACTAAGGCCATTTAATGAATTATTTATTTATTTGTTTGTTTATTTATTTGTAGTGGTTTGGGGATAAACACAGAATCCCCTTGAATAAGAAAAGGTGCGGCCAAATTTATGACCTTTACTGTGCATATATCTAAATAAAAAATACATACTTTTTTATTTAAGTTTAAATTTAAACTTCTTCATACAGTATCAGAGTTTGATTGATGTTTGTAAGTGAGTTTATAAAGTTTTTATCCCTCCATCCTCAAGCTGAAATATAATTTTTTTTTTCATTTGTAATGTATATTTATTTATACATGTTTTGACTTTATTATTAACAAAAATATTTATATGAAGTGATAAGTTAAATTATTTTAAATTAAATTTATTTTCATTTTAATTTAAATGTAAGATTATCACAGTGGGATTGTATTTATATTGAAATATGTTTATTTACTTGTATCTTTTTAACTTTGAACACAAATTCTCCTGTGTGATCTATGTAACTACAATAATTAGCATATTATATTATAATAATTAAAGAGATAAAAGAGGATTACAGTTTTTCTCAAATGTTTAAACGCATTTCTAAAAACTCGGCTCAGTTTCTCAAAACTCTGAACACAAACTGAAAATGATTAACTCCTTTGTTGAAACTCTACAAATCTCTAGCAAAACTGATTCCTTCCACCAAAACAACACACACAGCTATTTATATACTCATCTCTTACAGAGCATCAAATAAACACTGACAAGATCAATTCAGAGCACTGTTATTATTACTATTTGGTTATGTTTTTGACTTCATTAGGCCGCTGTACAAATTCAAATGCATTCAAGTCCATGGAAATATGTTGGCTTTCTGTTGTTTTTATTTATTTGGTGTGGTGTAGGACGCCCCTAAGCTATATTTACTGTATGTAGTTTGTTGCAAAACTGTAATTCTCACCTATTTTCACAATGAGAAACATGATAAGGAAAATTCACATACAAAGAGGACACAAAAATGTATTTATTGCAAAATGCAAAGAAACAGATCACTGTTCTTCAGACCCCTGATCTCGGTCAGGCAAGAAGACCTCATCCACATCAGCTGCAATATTCTCCCTCGCCAAACAGTGGGGGAAAAATGCCTTGCATGGCAAATCCATCTTTGGCAATCATCTGCGTGGATGTCATCACATGCCTCCCCCATTACATGAAGTAGAGCCACACGCTCGTGGGGTCTGCGTTTGTACACTTTCCATGCAGAAAATAATTCCTCTATTGGATTGAGAGATGGGGAATATGGTGGAAGATGCAGCACAACAAACTGTGGATTTAGAGAACCAATCATTGACCAGAGCTGCCCAGTGGAAACTTACATTATCCCAGATGACAACATAGGAGGGCTGTATCAGTCACATGAGGCCTCTTTTATATTCTGACAAATGATTGAAATGTTCTTCTAATTAACAGGTGCAACTTGTGTGAGACTACTTGGCGATTAGAGTTTTGTATTTGAAGGTCAGTGATTCTTAGGTGAACAAGGTGTTCTAAATGATGAAATTTGTGTTTAGCGGTTTGCAAAGCTGTGATTTAGAATGATATTTGAGTGAGAACATATAAAATTGTGTTTAGAGTTTAGCAGTTTGGAGTCACAATGTTGACACATAAGTTTAATGTTTTTGGATTTGTGTGCATAGTTCCACATTTTGTGTTTAAACAATATGGAAAAACTGTAAACAGGCAGAGAGAGAGAGAAAGAGATTGTGTGTAAGAGAGTGTGTGTGTGAAAAAAGAGAGATTGTGTGTATGTGTGTGTAAGTGAGAAAGAAAGAGATAAAGATTGTGTGTGAGAAAGTGTGTGTGTGAGAAAAAAAATGATTGTGTGACAGAAAGAGAGAGAGATTGTATGTGAGAGAGAGTGTCGGTGTGAGAAAAAGAGAGATTTTGTGTGTGTGTGAGTAAGTAAGAAAGAAAGAGAGAGAGATTGTGTATGAGAAAGTGTGTGTGTGTGAAAAAGAGAGATTGTGTGTGTGTGACAGAAAGAGAGAGAATATGTGTGTGTGTGTGTGTGTGTGTGTGCTGTGTGTGTGAGAAAGAGAGAGAGGTTGTGTGCTTGAGGGTGTGTTTGTGAGACAGAGAGAGAGAGAGAGAGAGAGAGAGAGAGAGAGGAGGGGAACACAGAAAGTAACTTACCTTCTGAATTTCTGAGGAGTATCACCACTGTGTTGACGTCACTAAAAACAGCTAATTATTGGTTAAATGTTAGGAGGCTCTGGAAAAAGAGTGAAATATTGCAGGATATTGGGGCCAAAATGGGTAAAATGATTAATGGGTTAAAAAATGTGTTAAAGTTTCTAGATCAATTGCATGTGTTAATGTTTCAACATTGACAGCACTAAATTAAATAAAAAAGAAAATATAAAAAAAAAGAAAAAGAAAAAAAGAAAAGACATTTTGTTGTATAATAAGATCAATTATTTATGTCACAATCATTTAATATTCAGCATTGTTTTAACATGTTTGCTTTAATGTTTTATTAATGGTATAAATGGTCGTGTGGCAGCTGGGGCCGTTCCAGGTTTTATTTGCACAGAAATGAACTGAATGTTTTTTTCTGCTTTTGTTTCTGGATTGTTCTGCTGTTTCCTCAGAAGTGTGTGGAGCAGCGGGCAGGTGGTGGACGGGCGTGTTTTGACTGGGAGTGATGGATGCGGGGCTGTTTTGCGGTTGGAGGGGACGAGTTGTGAGCGATTGCTGAGTGAGAGAGGGCTGTTAACAGGGTGAAACACTCTGAAACGCTCTGAAAAGCTCAGTGGGGGGAAGGGAGCTTATCTCTCTTCCTTCACAGACAAACCAGTTTTGTATTGCACCATCAAAGCCAGCTACTCATCCACTTCAAAGTTACAGACTCTTTCTTTGAGGAGATGAAAACACGCAAGACGTCCCGGAGCATCGTGAGTGCAAACGTCTGCTGATACGCCAGCTTTTATCAAGCGCTAATGCACAGCGTGCTGCACTGCCCAGTAATGGTTTCAAACCCTAATGAACATTGATGAGATGGACAGACACCAGCTAAAATGCTGCCATCAGCCTTCTCCTGACCTGCCCTCTCCACCGCTGGTCTTTAAAAGCCCATCACAGACTGGAGCTGCTTTTAGATGCGATGAAATCTTTATGCTCGGGCGACTTTAAGGATCTTATTAGCTTTGTGGTGTCATGTTCCCAAACGGCATCAGGGCTCCTCTTCCGGGATTCAGCAGGAAGGAGCGGCCTAATGCATGCGCCTGGTCTCTACCACCACTGATGCATATTTTCTCAGATAGCATGAAGAATAGGTTGGGATAATGTATGGCAGCTTTGGGTGAGACTCAGAATCAGCCATGCAGAATCAGACATCCCAAGTTGCAAAAGTTGATTTCAGGGAGGTAATTAAATTTAGAGTATTCAGAGGTGAAATGAGTTTTATCTTTTTTCTTTTTGGAAGGCCCTGCCTCTGCTTTCCTTTTTTTTTTTTTTTGGAAAAAAAGCCTTTATTTGACAAAAATTGACAATTACAATATCACAAAAAATTGCACAACATCAAAAACATTTCATATCATATTACAATAATTATTAATATTGCCTCCGCCATGATCTGCTTTCTCTCACTCACTGAACAAATCCCGTCCGGTAGGGGGGAAAAACACCGCCCGCCCACACTAAATCTGATTGGCTGTCTCACAGACTCTTGGCAGAGAACAGGCCAATCAGAACCCTCTCTGTTTTCTCTCCCTCCATCCCACAAGCGATTAGAGAAAAAAAGTCTGGCGTTCGTTCTGAATTCCGGGAGATTATATGTGACTCGCGAGCATCAGGGAGCCACTACTGAAATGCTTGAGACTCCTGCAGCTTCAGGGAGACTTGGTTTGTCTTCAGAATTGAGCTGAATGTGCTTTATACTCGCTAATCATGGTACTGACCCAAGTGAAGTGGGCCAATTTCCATAATATACTCAACAACTGGGGCGTTGGCACAACATGCTGCATGCTGTTTGGCATTAGTGATGGGGCGGTCACGAACGATTCAGCTCTATAAGAGCCGGCTCTTTAAAATAAACAACGGGAGCCGGCTTCTAAGAGTGAAACAATTCTATTTTAAATTTTTTCGTTTTTTTTGCCACACGTGGAATGGGAAGCGGATTGCTCTTTTTTTTGAGCGCTGGATAAACATGGTTTATTAGTTACACAGTTATACAGTGTGAATCTCGTTCAGTGATAAAGTGTAATTACTGTGTGTACAAAGTGTAATTATCGGTTATCATGCTGTCAAAGTTTTTTTATATATTTAAAGTTTTATATTTTAAGTGTCAAGATGATACATATAAATCACTATAGAAGACTGCTTACAAATACACATCAAGGAAGAAAAAATATATAAAAATTGAGAAATATTAAGAAGAAGCCAATGAAAGCTCATCATACATTCTTACAGTTTTTAGGCATTTCTTATTTTTAGCAATTAAAAAAGGATTTCAAAAGTGATGTGAAGTCCAGTAAAAGATATCAAATTTTGTTATTGAATTCAAGTATTTACAATGGTGAATGTAGTATTTACTAATTACTATAAATACATTAATGATAATATTAATAATATGCTCTATATCAAGATCAGTGTATGAAAAAAAACCATTATGTATTGTAACAACATCTGTCCCCTCTTCCAAAACAGGGCAGATCTTAACAGAAACAGAATCAACCCCTTAAATATGAGCTCCATTTTTTTTTTTAACCCTTGTGTGGTGTTCGGATCTGTGGGACCCGTTTTCATTTTTCATCAAATGATACAAAAAAAAAAAATTCTAACTCAAACTCATTGGCATTGGCTCATTTTTTGTGAAAAACATATATCAAAACACATTTTCAATAAACACACACTGTACCCCCCCCCCCCCCCCCCCCCCAGCACACACACACACATTTATATTACATACAGTATGTTTGGCCAAGGGCTAATAAACATTGCTTCATTTGTAAATTTGAAACTAAACAAATGTTCGACTCATATCTTGAGTTTAATTCATTTTCTTTTGTAGAATTGCTTAATTTTGCTTAATTAAATACAAAGTAAACGAGTAGCAAAAATATGAACACCACACAAGGGTTAAATGCCTTTGCTAAAGTTTGCAAAAAACATCACCTGGATGGTTTCTTTTTTATTTGCACATTTATTTTTTATTTTGTTGAGTGACACTTTGTTGATGCTGTTTGTTTGGTGCTGTATATAGTTGCAAATTTACAAATAAAATACACATTTAGAGATTGGATCTGTTTGTTTACTTGAAATGAGCCTTTGTTTTTGTATTTCATGATTCATTTTTGTATAAATAAAGCCATATAAATAATACATATTTTACACTAGTAATTTATTTTACCCATAATTTGGTAATACATTGATTTAAGCAACTAAAAAATCTAAGGAGCCACTTCTTAGTGAGCTGAGCCAGAAGAACCGGCTCCATAGAAAGAGCCGGAATTGTTTGCCATATTAATCTCAGCAACTGGGGTGTCGGCACATGCAGCTTGGCGAATTGTATTCAGCAACCAGGGTGTTGGCAAAAGTAGAGTGAGCCTATTTTAATGTCTTACTCTGCAAACAAAATGTTGGCACAAGTGGTTTGGGCCCATTGTCGTATTATACTTGATAACTGGGGTATTTTCACGAGCAGCCGAGGTCAATTGGTGTATTATACCTGACAACCGCAGTGTTGGAACAAGGGCAGTGGGCCGATTGTTGTATTAATAATATTAATAATATATTTTATTTTTAACGCGCTTTTCAAAATTCTCAATAATGCTTTATATAAGGTACAATGTTAAAGGTAGTTATAACAAGTTATAAAGTTATAACAACAATAATAAGGGATACGGTCATTAAATTAAACATAATAATAAGAATACAGGCATTTTTACCAAAAACAATTTGCATAAAAAAAAGATAGATTCTACATTGCATTATATTATACTTGGCAACCGGAGTGGAGTCCAAACTACACTGAATGGGACTTTGGCCAGCTGTCATAGACAATTACTACCATGCCTTATGGATTTGTCCACCAATTCAGCTTCATCTTGGCTGGAGGTTATGAAATGTCTGATATTCTAGGACTTGTCGTCCCCCTCTGTCCTACTACAGCTCTTCTTAATGAAACCATTTATTTTAATATCAATAACCATCTCTAAAAATGTAATACTGCTGAATTTGAAAGATAGAACTCAAATTTCAATTAAACATTGACCTAATCTCCTTACAGATCATTGCAACTTGGAGAGACTTACAGCAAATCTAATTAAATTAATATTAAATCATTTGAGAAAGGCTGGTTACATTTTTTACAATACACTAAGAGTTGACTTATTTGTTTATGCTTTTGTAATTGCTTGTTTTGGTCCTGTCTAATCTATCTTGTCATGTTTTTTTCCTTTTCTCCTTTTTTTCCCCTTTTTTCCTTTTTCTGTGTATATGTATGTATATGTGTATTGCTAAAAAATATATATAAAAAAACAAAAAACATGTAGAGTGGGTCAATTGTTGTACTATACTCGGCAATTAAAGTGTTTATTTTCTCATTGCACCTTATTATAACTCTTAATTTTACGTTTTTCCTGAATTTTGTTTATATTGACTAGATTGCAAGACTATACAATAAGGATCACAATTAACAGTAATTACGAAAGTCATAAACGTTGTTATATGATAAAGTAATGTCTTAACCGACTATTAATTGACACTAGTTATGACTATTAAAATCTTGTCATGTTTTTTCTCTTTTCTCCTTTTTTTGCCTGTTTTCCTTTTTTTCTGTTTGTATGTATGTATGTACATGTGTATTGCTAAATAAAAAAAAAAAACAAGTGGAGTGAGCCAATTGTTGTATTATACTCGGCAACCGAGATGTTGGCCCAAGTAATATGGGTAAATTATTGTATTATACTCAGCAACCAAAGTGTTAATTTTTTAATTGCGCGACATGCGCCTTATTATAACACTTAATTTTATGTTTTCACTGAATTGTGTTTATATTGACTATTTTGAATGCTTCACAATAAGAGTCACAAATAACAGTAATTATAAAGTAATAAACATTGTTAAATGGTAAAGTCTGAACTAATTAATTGACACTAGTAATGACATTATTAAACTCAATAAAAAAAATGCTTAAGAATGATGTAAATAATAACGAATTAAGATATCAGTTTAAAAATTGTAATGATTAATAATGTCTTGACTGATGTCCATTAATAATCAGTTGAGATATTCTGTCGTAAGTACTGTCAATTAATGTACCCTTATTGTAAAGTAATGTATAAATTTATTCCATTTTAATTAAAGTGTGCATTTATGAATGAAATGTGCTAAAAAAAATACAGATTACTCTTCTTATTAATATTATAACTGGCACTTGGTCAGGCTGTTGCGGTGCAGGTTTCACAGCCAGAGGACCTGCCCTGTCTTGTGTGGTCTATACCTTTCAGGTCTTTTGTTAGTCTGGAATGTGTGAATCCCCCTCTCTCTCTCTCTCTCTCTCTCTGCTGAGGCAGCTGGAGCTCCCTGGCTGCAGGCGAGGTGCTGTCTGAACCTGTGTAGATGAAACACCTCAGTGCTGTGGGTCTCGGCTCAGCTCAGATGCCTACAGGACCCCGGGCCATCCTGCGGTGCATCCTGAAGCTCGCTTTCAGTATTGATTTCTATTCCAGCACCTATAGAGATATCAGACCTGCTCACGTCACTCTAACTGTGTACAAAGAGAGACCTGTGTTCAGGATATTCACTATAGTTCAGGTGAAAGCACACCTGTTTACCTGCCTGTGTTCGGGGGGAGGGGCACGTGGAGGGGAAATTTCTGAAAGAAATAAGTAGTTAAGATGTGAAACGTGAGTGCCAGAGTTATTTATAGTGGGTTTTGGTGTAAAAAAAGACACTTTAAGACACTTAGACATTTAGAGCATTTATTTGCAGTGGAATGACTGAAATAACATAAAAGATGAAGAGCTTTCAGAATGCAAAAAAAAAAGAACAAGTTCCAATTCAAAAAATTTTAAGAGTTCAGAAATCCATATTTGGTGGAATAAATCTGGTTTTTAATCACAGTTTTCATGCATTTTGTCATGTTCTCCTCCACCAGTCTTACACACTGCTTTTGGATAACTTTATGCTGCTTTACTCCTGGTGCAAAAATTAAAGCAGTTCAGTTTGGTTTGATGGCTTGAAATCATCCATCTTCCTCTTGATTATATTCCAGAGGTTTTCCATTTGGTAAAATCAAAGAAACTCTTATTTTTTTCCAGAGCTGAATATTTATACTTTTAACCTTGCAAAATTCTTCTTCCAACATGTTCAGAATTAAAATGAAAGTTACTGTCCTTTCATATTAAAAGTATTCCTCAATAAACATGTTATTGATATCATGACAATATTTTAACTTACCTCTTATGTCAGGGTGCGGGGTGCAGGGAGGACGAGGAGGCGGACGCAAATTGCAAACAAAAGGGGATTTATTAACAAAAACAGATACAAAATAAACAGGGATTTACAGATAACAGGACTAAGGAAACTGGGGAAAACATGGAACACTGACAGACGATAAACGTACAAGGATCGACACCGGGGAAATGGAACACGGACCTTAAATAGAGGTGCACACACACAGGAAACATGAAACACCTGGGACGAAGGGGCGGAGTTACAAAAGAACACAGGTGAGTGGAAACACACAGGCAGAACACAGGGGCACGGGTCACGTGGGACAACACAGGCACGAGGACAGACAGGAAACAGGGCCAGGACCTTACATAACCCCCCCCTTAACGCGCAACTCCCGGGGCGCGAAAAACGAACCCCAGGAGCAGGTCAGGAGAGGGCGGAAAACAAAGAACAAGACAAGACAGAACTAGGACGGAGACCGGACAGGGAACTGGACAGGAGACCGGACATGAAACGGGGGCAGGACCGGGAACGGACACGGGACGTGGGGCTGGGCAGGGAACGGAAACTGGACAGTAGACTGGACAGGAGACAGGGACGGACACTGGAACAGGGACTGGACAGGGGACACAAAGGGAGACGGAGACTGGACAGGTGACAGAGACTGGACATAAGGCTGTACTGGGGACTGGACACTTGACAGGACAGGAGACTGGGGCATGACACTGGACACAGACTGAGGCTGGGACTGAACTGGGGACAGGACACATGGCTGAACAGGGGTCTGGACATAACTGGACAGGGGAACAGGGACCATAACAGTGACGGGGACAGAAACAAATACAGTGACTGGGACGGGAACAGAAAAAACACCGGGGACAGGAACTGGAACTGACACAGATACGGGGACCAAGACAGGGAGAGACAGGGGGACCAAAAACATAGGTGGGTGCACAGGACTGGCAAAAGTGTGTGGGGACAGCCTGGGCACATGACTGGGGGCAAAGTCAGGAGGCCTTGGAGCAGGCCTGGAAATACGGGGCCTGGGCCCAAACATAGTTCTGGGAACTGCAGGTGCTTGGGCTGGGGCCGGAGCAGCTGGAACAGCTGGTGCTTGAGCTGGAGCCGGAGCAGCTGGGACTGCTGGTGCTTGAGCTGGAGCTGGAGCAGCTGGGACTGCTGGTGCTTGAGCTGGAGCTGGAGCAGCTGGGACTGCTGGTGCTTGAGCTGGAGCTGGAGCAGCTGGGACTGCTGGTGCTTGGGTGAAGTCGCTGAAGTCTCGGAGAGCGGCGCGGCCGCAGCCGAAGTCTCGGTGAGCGGCGCGGCCGCCGCTGAAGTCTCGGAGAGCGGCACGGCCGCCGCTGAAATCTCGGAGAGCGGCGCTGGCGCCGCTGAAGTCTCGGAGAGCGGCGCGGCCGCCGCTGAAATCTCGGAGAGCGGCGTTGCCGTCGCTGCAGTCTCGGAGAGCGGCGCTGCCGCCGCTGCAGTCTCGGAGAGCGGCGCTGCCGCCGCTGCAGTCTGTGAGCGCGGCGCGGCCGCCGCTGAAATCTCGGAGAGCGGCGCTGCCGCCGCTGAAGTCCCGGAGAGCGGCGCGGCCGCCGCTGAAATCTCGGAGAGCGGCGCTGCCGTCGCTGCAGTCTCGGAGAGCGGCGCTGCCGCCGCTGCATTCTCGGAGAGCGGCGCTGCCGCCGCTGCAGTCTGTGAGCACGGCGCGGCCGCCGCTGAAATCTCGGAGAGCGGCGCTGCCGCCGCTGCAGTCTCGGAGAGCGGCGCGGCCGCCGCTGAAGTCTCGGAGAGCGGCGCTGCCGCCGCTGCAGTCTGTGAGCGCGGCGCGGCCGCCGCTGAAGTCTCGGACAGCAGCGCGGCCGCTGCTGAAGTCTCGGAGAGCGGCGCGGCCGCCGCCGAAGTCTCGGAGAGTGGCGCGGCCGCCGCTGAAATCTCGGAGAGCGGCGCTGCCGCCGCTGCAGTCTCGGAGAGCGGCGCTGCCGCCGCTGCAGTCTGTGAGCACGGCGCGGCCGCCGCTGAAGTCTCGGAGAGCGGCGCTGCCGCCGCTGCAGTCTGTGAGCGCGGTGTGGCTGCCGCTGAAGTCTCGGAGACAGGCGCATGCAACACGGGGCGTGGCGTCTCAGCCGCGTTTATCGCGGGACGCAGCGCTTCAGACGCGTGCAACACGGAGCGTGGCATGAAAAGGTCCGCTGCAGCAATGCTGGAGCCTAAAGCCGCGGGTACAGCGAAAACCCGGACTGGAGTCCTACTTGCTCGTGCAGAGTCAGGTGTGAGGAGCGCGGGGAAAGTCTTTGACCGCGGCTGGCTCGCCGCGCAGGGGGTCTCGGAGCGCGGTTCTGCTGCTACCGCGGGAATCACGGGCTGCGGTTCGGCTGCCACCGCGAAAGACACAGGGCGCGGATCGGCAGCTACCGCGGGAGGAAGTAACGGCTGGCGGGCTGGTGCAGGAGGGCAGTCCTCAAACTCCTCTTCACTGGACGCAGGTGTGAGGAGATCGGAGTAGTCCCAGGAATAGGACTCCTCACAGCCTGCATCCATGCCACCCCTGTCCTCGTCGGGGCGAGGAGCCTCAGCCGCGAGCTTCACGGAGCGCGGCATCTCGGCCGCGAAAGTCACCGAGCGCGGGTAGAGTACAGCCCCTGGGGGAAACGGCAATGGAGTACGGGCTGGTGCGGGGTAGAGCTCCTCTTCCTCCTCGGAGCTGCTGGGAGCGCAACCGATGAAGTCCCACGGCTTCCGCTCCACGAGCCTCGGGTAATCGTAGGTTTCACCCAACCTGAGACGAGTCCCGAGGCTCCCCGCACACACCCGCAGCGCCCCCCCAAGCAATTCTTCCCCGGAAAAGGGATCCTCCTTCGGCTGGCGGGACCCCTTAGAACGTCTACCCCGAGGCCTGTGGCGTCCTTTAGGCCTCGGGGATTCCAACGCCGGGGTCCCGCATGGAGCGTGGCGAATCGCCAACCTGGAGCTGGTCCAGCGGTTTGCTGCGTCCATTTTTGAGGTCGATCCTTCTGTCAGGGTGCGGGGTGCAGGGAGGACGAGGAGGCGGACGCAAATTGCAAACAAAAGGGGATTTATTAACAAAAACAGATACAAAATAAACAGGGATTTACAGATAACAGGACTACTGGGGAAAACATGGAACACTGACAGACGATAAACGTACAAGGATCGACACCGGGGAAATGGAACACGGACCTTAAATAGAGGTGCACACACACAGGAAACATGAAACACCTGGGACGAAGGGGCGGAGTTACAAAAGAACACAGGTGAGTGGAAACACACAGGCAGAACACAGGGGCACGGGTCACGTGGGACAACACAGGCACGAGGACAGACAGGAAACAGGGCCAGGACCTTACACTTATACCTTTTACAAAATTCCAGTTTTTGTATTACTACCATAAGTTTCCATAAGTGGGTCAAACTTTTCATGGGAACCACTTATTCTAAATGTTTTAAAAACATTAAGAATAAGTCTAAAAAGTAAAAAATAAAAATATTTAAAAAATGAAATAATTATTTAATGCACCACAATATAATACAAAATATAATACAAATGATTACTCTTAACTAAAAGTGACATAAAGTGTCATTTTCTTGCAATATATTCATAATGAAATTAAAGTTATTTCATATTCTAAATATTCCACAAAAACATTTTATGGATATCACGCCACTTAATATTTTAACTTACCTTTTATTACTACCACAAGTTTCATAAGTGGGTCGAATATTTGATGGAAACCACTGATTCTAAATGTTTTAAAAACATAAACAAATCTTTAAAAAGTGAAAAATTCAAATATTTCAGAAATGTAAAAAATATATTATGATCCAAAATATAATAAAAAAGATTTTTCTTAACTAAAAGTGGCATATAGACATATTGATTCTAACGCAGGTCATTTTAGAAACATTTTTGAAAGAGTTCATTTGCTCATGCATCCAACACTTCATCCTACGCTTAAAAGAAAAACATGTACTAAATCACAGCAATTCTGTGAAACATCAATTTCAAAACACTGAAGAGAGCATGGTCTGCCTCTTTATACTCACATTTTTAAGCAAAAAAATATTTGTTGCTAACAACAGTTCAGTGCTAATCTGTTTTAGGAGATAATTAGCAGCTTAACATATGTCAAACACATTGCCTGTATTTACTGGCATTGTCCTCAGTTTCTGCTCATTGACCTTTTAAGAAAGATGCAGAGGTTACAGCACACTGTGTCTACCTGCTGTTGTGTTCTATACCTGGCAACCCGTGGTGTGGAAATAGGACTAGGGGATGGGCAGTGGGAGAGATCAGAGGCTAAAATTCATTACCTGTTCAGCTTCTTCCTGTGCTATAAGATTAAATGGGAAGGAAGTGAGAACTTTAGTGTCACATGACTCCAGGTTGTGTTGGGTTTATGTGAATGTGTGTCAGGTAGATGTTGAGGGACGTTTGTCCGGTTTGTGGTTATTATGGGATGTTTGAGCAGGAACCCACCTCTTGTAACGTGTCATCACGGCCTTTGCTGCCCCATCGACAGGTATTCCCTCAGCCTGAGCTCTGTTGACGGTAAACAGACGTCCCGGCTGCCCCCTATTGTTCTCCAGAAGGACCTGGGTGAAACCAGCTTTGTGTTGGGGGGTCAGGTAGTCTTAGGTGAAAATGGGAAATGGGGGTGGGGGGCTGGGAGGTGATAATAGCACCTCAGGGCTGGCCTTAGCCTAGCCCTCAGCAAACCCACCACACCCATAATCTCCCAGCCGGCTCTTACCTTAACTCATACTGTCAACATGCTGAGTGTGTGTGTGTGTGTGAGAAGTGCATTCCTGCAGCTTAAAGCCACAATAGACTTACCCTGACCTGGAATCTGAGAAAGAGCCACAAGAGTCTGCATGCCCTCAACTAAAGACAAAAGTTTAAAGACACCGTGTTTCTTTCTTTGTTCTTTTATTACAAACATGATATGAATGAGATTCTTGCTGTACAGTGAAAAACAAACATGTATCTTCCAAACTGTGACTGTAGAGGTGAAGAATTTACAATTTGAACAGAGCAGCTACATGATTTAAACAATGGAGATATTTAAAAACTAACAAAAATTTTGTTTTTTATTGAAGAGCAGCGATATAAACAATATAAAGTAAGGTTTTTCTTTATTTTTTATTATGTTCTACACTGTAGATCAGGGGTGTACAAACTTTTTTTGTTGGGGGCCAGAAGGAGAAATATATTTGAAGTCACGGGCCACAGACTCTGTAATAGAACAAATAATGAAATATACCACTTAAAATAATACATTTACCTGATTACTTTCATTTACACAGCATTTTACTTGACTTAATATCTTTATCAATCTTTTACAGTGTTGTGTAAACTAAGATTTTTCAAATTGATGTTTCATTTCATGATGTCTCTTAATATTAAACTCCTTTATTACGGCAACTTGCCCTTGTTTTGCACTACAACTGAACACCCTCTCCGCTTTTAGACTCTTTGGTCCGTTTTTCTGCGCTAGAAATGCGCACTCTCTCCGCTTGTAGACTCTTTGGCCCATTTTTTCTGCACTATAACTGTGCATCCTCTCCGCTTTTAGACTCTTTGGCCCATTTTTTCTGCGCTATAACTGCACACCCTCTCCGCTTTTAGACTCTTTGGCCCGTTTTTCTGCGCTAGAAATGCGCACTCTCTCCGCTTTTAGACTCTTTGGCCCGATTTTTCTGAGTTATAACTGGGCACCCTCTCTGCTTTTATAGACTCTTTGGCCCGTTTTTTCTGCACTATAACTGTGCATCCTCTCTGCTGTAATACTCTTTGGTCCATTTCTGACACCTAGTGTTCAAACTTTGAATCTCACATTATAAAAACCTGCTTAACAGCGGGCCAACTTTCATTATATTTCTAAAATACCTCGCGGGCCGCTCCAAAAAAGGAAGCGGGCCGCAAATGGCCCGCGGGCCGTAGTTTGGACACCCCTGCTGTAGATTAATATTGACAATATCAGAACTATGAAGGAACACATATAGAAGTATTTATAAAACAAAAAGTGGTAAATAGTGGATCAGGTACAGCAGTGCTGCTGGTGTTTTTAAACATTGTGTTTAATCGCTCACTGTCCTCCACTCTATAATAAACACTCCTACCTACAGCTGAAACACCCTGTAGATAAAGTAAAGTCAGAGACAGAAGCTCTGAATCTGTTGCCTCTAGTCCTTCATCAGTGCCCACAGGATGCCGCCCACAGGACACCGCCTACAGGACGCTGGTCACAGAACGTTGCTTACAGGACCCTATTGGTTGACTATTCTTAATCCAGCACTCAGGTGTTTAAAAACACCAGCAGGACTGCTGTATCTGATCCACGGAGAACAGAAGGGTGGCCAAAGCTGGCGTCAAAGCAAATGGAATAACTTTGAATGATATAAAATATTAAACATAATTAGGTTTATTTAGCACTTTTGATGCACTACACATTTCCATATGTGTTCATTCATAGTTTTCACACATTGTTTTAATCTACAATTTATAAAAACAATAAAAATAGAAAAAAAAAACACTGAATGTGAATCTTTTGACTGATACGTTATGATATGTTATGACTGATATGTTATGTCTAAAGAGTTCACATTTATTACTACGCTTATAAATAGGATTTGTGTTCTAATATTGCATCACTTCACCAGTTCAATTTTTATCTCTAAATATATAACAGCATTTCTCTTTTAAAAACACTCTGATATTAATAAAGACAAATTAACTGTATTTAAACTGTTGATAATAATTATATAATATAAAAGGAAGCACTAATGCTGAACATGCTGAAGGAGATGAATGTAAATTACACACACGGAAGGTGTGCCTCACAGTCTCCGCCTACCTAAACAGGTATTTCAGGATCTGACAGGCTTAAAGCCTCACAGCGCAGTGCTGCGGAAAGTACCAGTTACACATTTACATACATCCAGGCTTTAACGTGACACAAGCGATTTAACACTCTTCTACAGTGATTGATTTACCTGAACGATATGTGTGGGTTGGACTGGTTGGGTTTTGATTTGTAAGAAAAAGAAAATCTGAAATCTAAGGGTTCATTACACAATTATACAATTATTCCTACTGTCTCCCTCCCAAAATACAGAAAAACACCAGCATTAAACTGTTTTATAATGATTTTAATCTTACATTAAGGGCCCAATTTTAGCAATCTTAAGGTGAGCCCTCAAACGTGTACCATGCAGCTTGATTTAGGGCGTGTAACTTTGTCTTTGCTATCATAACAACGGGAAAAGTATGCCTTGCGTTTCTCGAAACATGCAAAAGACATGTACTAATTGTCTTCTTTAATCATGGGTGTGTGACTGACTGGCCATTCTCTTTAAAAGCCAGGTGTGCTCTGACTTTGGCAGATTGGTATTTTAATGATGCAGTGTTTCTGCGCTTCTCAGCAGAAGAAACTGACCTGCTTGTTCACACTGTAATTGATGATAAACCAGTAGGATATTTATTGGAAACAGCAATGTTATATTTTATTTAGTATTCTGTTTATGTATGCACACTGAGCATACACTGAGCACTGTGCATGAATGTCTGATGGCTGACTGTTGTCAGGGTTCTAATCAGTAAGTGGTGTACTTGTGTTTTCCATTGCCAACATAGCAATACACCAGAAAATTACATAAACACACCTCATTTCCAGATTCTCACACCTTGCATGGAGTGTAAGATAGTTTAATATTACTATTAATCTTTTAAGATACATCAATGGTGCACTAGACAAACAACAGAACAATATTTGTGGTTCTATATATAATTTTTTGGATATGTCCATTTATCATTTTCTGATTTGGCCATATCTTTTAAAAGGACATAAAGACTTCTCTTACATCAGACTTCTAAGGTAAGTTAAAGTGCATCATCTGCATGAAGGTACTTGTACAGCTTTGGCAGACTGCCCTGATTTCAGCAGTGTGTGGTAGAGTGTGTGATTTGATTTGATTATGATTTTGCCTGCAGGGATTTGTGACGTGTTGGGCTCAGGCTGGTACCACAGAACTGCAGTGACTCACTTCCTCCATTACTGAACTCAGGAAACAGAAGGAGGACTTCCGGTTCGACAGGTTTACAAAACACTCAGCTCAACTTCTTCTTTTGTTTAGTTTTTCTTTTATTTTAAATAAAACCTGTGTTTACCTTGATACTGGCTGATCTGCTCATGATCTGCCCATGGCTTCTGCCTATTAATCCTATTAGCTCAGCTGGCAGGCGGGGGCATAACTGTGGTTATCAGATCAGACAAAATCAGATGTCTATTCTATCTGAATTATTCTGATAGAATAAATATCTGATTTTGTCCGATCTGGTAAAACAGGTGGTAGCATAAAATTATAATTTATAATTTATCAGTTAGATCAAACACTCTATACATTAGTTGATGTTTTAAAAAAAGCTTCAAAAAGTTTTTTTTTACTCTTTCTGACCTGAATTATAATATAATAATATATATATAATATAATATAATATAATATAATATAATCGTGCTGTTTTCTGCAATGCTACCAAAACAAGATTGAGTAATTTAATAGTAATAATTAGGAAAATAATAACAACAATAATATTATCACCACTGACAACATTTCTCACAAATTTCTAAATAAATGTCATATTCATAAAGATTTAAGAGTTTTAAGAGTTCAGAAATCAATATTTAGTGGAATAACCCTGGTTTTTAATCACAGTTTTCATACATCTTGGCATCATGTTCTCCTCCACCAGTCTTACACACTGCTTTTGGATAACTTTATGCCTTTACTCCTGATGCAAAAATTCAAGCAGTTTAGTTTGGTTTGGTTTGATGGCTTGTGATCGTCCATGTTCCTCTTGATTATATTCCAGAGTTTTTTTTTTTTTAACTTGGTAAAATGAAATCAACTTAAAATTTTAGGTGATCTCTTATTTTTTTCTAGAGCTGAATATGAGAACATGATGGTAAAAAGGTGGTACTTATTAGGAGGGATATCCTCATACTTTACTACAGTGTGCGGATTTTAATATTCTCAGTGCAATAGGCAGAGCAAATCCACTGTTTATTTGACTGATAAAAATCTATTCTGATGGACAACAGGGCTCAGATGGTGTCCATTGCTTTAAAACATAAAAAGAAAAAATCATGGGATGTTAGAAAACACGATGGATGCATGGCATAAAAAGGGTTAATATTAATATAAAACTTCAGATTACAATATAACTCTTACCTAACTCTTAATGTCTTCTGAACTCATTTATTTAAAACATGTGGTTAAGTTAAAGTGCACATTTATTATGTGCATTTAAACGAGTTTTAATGAAGTGCTGCCATCTAGTGATTATATCATGAAACTGCATTTTCTTCAGAAGGAAGAATGGCTCTCATAATTAATACACTTTTATGGAGCAAGTATTAATTGTACTGTTAATACTTTTATGGAGCAGATAAACATAAAACTATTGGCACCATGCCTACTGCCAGAGGTAGACTAGAGGGGTATAAAGCCCTCCCAGTAATTTTGTCACTGAATGCAGTCAAATTTTCACAGCAATGCTTTCAGAAATCTAAAGTAGAAACTACTCTCTGGACAGTAGAGACAGTTACTCCAACAAAAAATGGTCTTTTTAATTTTTAATACTCTCAATTTCAGAAGAAACGATACAGAGTAGAGTATGTTTCACCATACTTTTGCCCATATAATGTAATTCTACTGAACTTTATAGAGATTTATAGAGTTGCTGAACAATATACAAACACAGTAATATGCAACATATATCATGAGTTAGAACCATTACCATATCCCATACTGATCACTGAACTGTGCTGTTGTTCGCTTGTTTATTTTCATAGACAATTCTAGCCACAGGATGACACCTCATACCTTAAACAGGTTTTGGTGTCCTCTCGAGCCGTCCCCTGAGGTAATGCTTCATGATGAATTGACATGCTGTTTTCCCATGATTTTTGGCATGCCATTGTATTATTATTTAAAATGTATACAGTCAGTCGTTTCCCTAAAAAAACGGATTTTTGTATGGGTCTTCTCAGATATACAGATATATTAGTGGTGTAAAAAAAGGATTTGTCACCTTGCAGATTTCTTTAGTTTTTAATTTTTTCAGATTAAACTTTAATATCAGACAAATATAATCTGAGTAGCTATAAAAAGCATATAAATATATAAAAGCACTTTTTAAATTATAATTCCATTTATTAAGGTAAAAAAGCCCTAGCCCTGTGTAAAAAGTGTTTGCCCCCCATAAATTAACTGTGATTAATCACACCTTTTTAACAGCTCAACTCAATTCACTACTAACCACAACCAGGCCTGACGACTACCAGACCTGTAGAATCAAGAAATCGCTTAAATAGAACCTGTCTGACAACATGAAGCAGATAAAAGATCTCAAAAAGCACATTATGCTGCTATCTGAAGAAGTTCAACAATAGATTTATTATTAACCCTCCTACTATCCTCAAATTTGCTAACACCCTTTACTCTCTGGATCAAAATGATCCCAGCCATTTAAACCTCCAGAAAACGGTTATAAATACATTATAAACAACAAGTTAGCAAAGTTTATTTACCAGTTACATAATGTTTGTGTTGTGGTAGTGTTGTGTTCTGGAGCTGCTTTGCTTCTTCAAGAAAGATTGTATCCAGTTATCGGTAAAGCTTGAGGGTGGGCAGAGACAAGTTATTAGGTTAAGAGGGCAAACACTTTTTTTTACACAAGTCTAGATTGATATGAATTATATAGATTTTTCTTTATTAAATATTATAAACGTTATCATTTAAAAAATTAGAAAAATAATAATATATTTAAAAAAAGCAAAAATAAAAGAAATCTGTAGGGGGCAAATGCTTTTTCACAGCATTGTAGATAAAAATAAGCCTTTTAGGCAAAAGTTAAAAATTAAATTAACTTTTTCATACTGATTAATTTACAAAAATATTTTTTTAAAGAACCAAACGCAGTTCCTCTGTAGCAGCTTTGTTTCTAAGAGTGCACTTTAAAGGTGCCCTGTCCTGACCTTGCTGATTCACCACCCACCAGAGTCTGGCTCACACCTGATCCACATAATGAAGGCCTTCAGGAGCACCTGAACAGCCAGGTGTGCTGGATCTGAACTCTCCAGGCTGTTGGAGTTAAGCCTGAAAAGCTTACTAATCTATGCTTACACACTCCGGCTCTGTCATTTCAGCTCCCTCTGTAGTGTCTCTGATCTAACCTTACATTTAGATGCCTCCTATTGTAAATACAAACTCTTAAATTATGTATTAACTACAGCCATATCAGAATATTAACAACACCTCCTTGTTTCTATACTCACTGATAATACAGGAGCAGTTTGTAGTTCTGTAATAATTACAGACTGTAGTCCTGTATCTGTTTCTCTGTATACTTTATTAATATTATCCTCCTTTGACCCTGTTCTTCAATACTCAGGACCCCACAGGAAAGTGAGAGACCACCACAGAGCAGCATTTATTACAGTATTTGGGTGGTGGTTATTATTTTTTAGCACTACAGTGATTAGCACTGATTAGCATGGTGGTGGTTCATGAGGTGTTTGTGTATGTTGTGCTGATGGTACAGTGAGTGATTCAGACAATGCAGCAGTGCTGCTGGAGTTTTTAAACATCATGTGCAGAAAAAAGCAGGCGGACCCCACAAGACCCCCAAGATTCACATATGGTATTAATATGTGTCTTGAGTGTTTGCCGAAATGCATAGCTGTTCACACTTGGCATTAGCATCAAATTTCTCACATAGTTTCAATTAAGCTCTAGTCATTAGTATCATATTAATCTATCAGTGACCCCATCATATCAACCCATATTAACCCCATCCATATTAACCGCTGATCTACACATTGATAAATATTACAATAATTACATATCTTAGCTGTCCAATGAAAAACACTTCTCTCCAAAGCTGCATCTTTACAGGAGAGAGAAAAAACCTTGTAAACTTTCAATGGAAGTCAATGTAAAAAGAGTTTATTTCAGGACATTTTAAAGAGTTTCTATTGGTCCGTTCATCAAGAAATGTTGGAACAGTATAAGAGACTGAAAAATGAGAGAAAAATGGAGATAAGTGTTTTTCATAGGACAGCGACGCTATACTTTGTCCTGACACGAAGATATATGAACTTACACATTAATACACATTAACATCCCACAAACACAGAAAAGAAAATTTCGCAAACCACATGATACAACCACAAACCAGCTAACAGAAAACATCCTAAGAACGTTTAGAACCGCTTTAAAAAGGTTCCAAAAATGTTAGCATGTAACAATCCAATGTCATCTCTTCTCGTGTTTTGTTTATTCCCCCCATGTGCTACTAGAGCCAGTGTTGGGAGTAACGCCGTTACTTTTTTCAGTAACGAGTAATCTAACTAATTACTCTGACTGTAACTATAACGCCGTTACCATTTCCGACACCCTGTTTACTTCGCTTTGCCCTGGTTAACCCCTCCTCTTTCCGGTGAACTTGAGCTTCTGGCCGCTGT
The DNA here is from genome assembly GCF_023375975.1 of Astyanax mexicanus. Lineage (NCBI taxonomy): Eukaryota > Metazoa > Chordata > Actinopteri > Characiformes > Acestrorhamphidae > Astyanax > Astyanax mexicanus. Next base: position 28,525,221 of record NC_064430.1, on the reverse strand, counting down.
GCCTGTAGGTTTACGTGGTTTGGCGTGGTGAAGTGAGGCACGTATGTGCGTGCTCTAATCAATTCAGTGATTGCAGTGGACAGTGTTGTGCCAGGTCACAGCTTTTCTAAAGTAGTTCAAGTTCAGTGCATACATGCTCAAAGTGAACAGTTCACGTTCAAAGTTCACAATTTTAATTCTGAACTAGTTTAAAGTTCCGTTCATTTTCCTTTTTTCGTGAGATATTCAAATAAATACTTTTTTTACACTACAAGCTAGAAATCACTGAATCATTTCCCTCACTCTCTCTCTCTCTCTCTCTCTGTATCCCTCTCTCTCGCGCTCTCCGTGTAGTTGCTCCTCTCTCTCTCTCTCTCTCTCTCTCTCTCTCTCTCTCTGTATCTCTCTCTCTCACGCGCGCACTCTCCGCGCCGTCGCTCCGCGCTCTCCGAGCCGTTGCTCCGCTCTCCGCGTCCTTGCTCCGCGCTCTCCGCGCGTTTCCAGTATGTTATTAACCAGCCAACGTTCATTTACAGCGATGTCTGCCGTTCATGACACATACTGTGAACTAATTCACGTTCAAGTTCTTTATTAAAAATGCGTTGCGTTCAGTTCAACGTTCACGAAAAAATGAGCGTGTTCAATGAACGCATTCTTGTGTACTCGTTCATGCACAACACTGGCCGTGGACAGGCCAAGTTCCGATTTAAGGACTTTAAGCTCTTTTTAGCTGCTCCGGTTTTGAGAGGCAGTAAGAGCAAAAACTGTCCCTGTCCTGTTGCTGCTGTCTCGCGACACCCACCTACTGTCCCGTGACACTCACGTACTGTCTCGCGACACCCACCTACTGTCCCGCGACACTCAGGTACTGTCTCGCGACACTCACGTACTGTCTCGCGACACTCACGTACTGTCTCGCGACACTCACGTACTGTCCCGCGACACTCACCTACTGTCTCGCGACACTCACGTACTGTCCCGCAACACTCACCTACTGTCTCGCGACACTCACCTACTGTCTCGCGACACTCACCTACTGTCCCGCGACACTCGCCTGCTGTCCTGCGGAGCTCTTTAACTGGCCTGAGAAGCTCAACGACTGTCCTGCGAAGCCTTTTAACTGTACCGTGGAGCTTTTTAACTGTCCTGCGAAGCCCTTTAACTGTCCTGTGGAGCTTTTTAACTGTCCTGTGGAGCTTTTAACTGTCCTGTGGAGCTTTTTAACTGTCCTGTGGAACTTTTTAACTGTACCGTGGAGTTTTTTAACTGTCCTGTGGAACTTTTAAACTGTCCTGCAGTTTTTTTGTAGACCTAATAAAGCAGATTAAATCAAATTATACAATGCAGACGTGGCAAGCAGTTATCCAACACTTATTAAACAAAGTTAAGTTATTACAATATTGTTGTAGATGTATCATGTAATTTTGCTTGACGTTTACTTTAGGAGTTCAGGGGAACATGTTTACCTCGGTGGATGAAATGCAGAGATGAGTGCAGGTGTTGCTGTGAATTCAGAGGATTTAAAATACAGTAATCATGCTGATAAACTGTGTGTCTATTACTATTTCACCCAGTAACATTTGATCTCTCGCTATACCTCTTTAATTCTGAGAACACAGCGGGAAAAGTTTTAACCAGAACCTAAGAAAAGTGGTTTCCCCACTGTTTATTACAGCAGGAGAGGATTAAAAGCACAGTAGTTGCTCAGGTGACCAGCCAACGCCGCTATAGCCAAAAAAAGTTTTGTTAGTTACTAAAAATATTTAAAATGAATAAAAAAATAATTAATATAAAATAAAAACTCATTTAAAACACAATCAAAGGCTATCTAATAGTACGCAGAATGATATCTGTTTCAGTTTCAAATAATTGAAACAGCTCACCAAAACCTCAACCTATCCTTTATATTTGATTCAATTTATAGGTCCTCACTCATCTTAATTTATTTAACTAAACTGAGTTTTTATTTTTAGCCTCGCTCTGAATTCAGCTCCGCGCTGAGAGAGAGAGAGAGAGAGAGGCACGGCGCAGCGCATTTTGCCTGATATCTCTTGATTAAATATCAATAAATATGTGAATTATTTTTGTAATAATAATAGAAATCTAGCAGGCGTATTATATTTGTGTGAATAACATGAAATGTTTAAAATGAATACAGACATGTAGAAAAAAAACGAAGACAAGCTGTAACCTAGATATAAATAATTATATCTTAATAATAATAATATAATAATAATATAATAATAATAAATAATATGATATTGTCCATCGGCACAACCCTAATTGTAACTAATACAAGTACACAGTGATGGGATTTTGATGGAATAGGCCAGTGTTTCTCAACCCTGGCCAAGGAGGCGCACTGTCCTGCAGTTTTTGGAGTTGTCCCTGCTTCCAATACACCAGACAATCAGCTGTCAATTATTGTGTTAATGTGGGGCTGTCAAAGTATGACAATTAATAAAATGTGCAGGGCAGTGGCCCTTAAAGACCAGGATTGAAAAACAGTGTAATAAGCAATAGAATAGGCTCTATCAAAAGACCACAAATTAAACGGTGTCACTGAAATCGTTTCATACCTACACTGCAAAAATCTAAATATCAGCAATTGAAATGATATTTTACATTATTTAAGTAATTCAGAGCCCAAAACAAGCACATACGTTTTTTTTCATGATGGTGATTTATGATGACTGATTTATGAATTTAAGTGTAACGCAAACACCTAGATTTTATTGATTATTTTTAAAGAAAATTTACCAAGAAAAAAATAAGCAAAATGCTGTGCAAATGCTTTAACTAAAATTTAGGCTTTTAGACTTAATTTAGACTAATTTAGACTTTAATAGAATGTAGATAAACAATAATAAACGAGAATATAGCAAAAAAAAATAATTTATTAATTAGACTGTTCCAGGAACTTATATACAGACACACATAAGTACACACACATCAGAAAAAAATGAATAATAAAAAATATAATTATACCAGAATGTGATATAGAATATAAAAGAGATATATGAGTGTGATAACTGTGAGATTAGGCTAAATACACATGTAATGTGTGTGCAGACATGAACAAGGTCGTTACCTGTGTCCATATTAGTTATTAATTTAAAGTCATACTATTTTTGATATTTGATATTTTGTATTATGACACTGGAAATATTATATAATAGATTTGATGGTCAAATCTAGGGGAATTATCTCATAAGTCTTAAGTCGTCTCAAAAAAACTAAGATAAGACACAATGTATCACATTGCGGCACAGTTAAAAGCTCCACAGGACAGTTAAAAAGCTCTGCAGGACAGTTAAAACAGTTAAAAACCTCCGCGGTACAGTTAAAAAAAACTCCGCGGTACAGTTAAAAACCTCCGCGGTACAGTTAAAAACCTCCGCGGTACAGTTAAAAACCTCCACGGTACAGTTAAAAACCTCCGCGGTACAGTTAAAAACCTCCGCGGTACAGTTAAAAACCTCCGCGGTACAGTTAAAAACCTCCGCGGGACAGTAGGAGAGTGTCGCAAGACAGTAGGAGAGTGTCTCGGGACAGTAGGTGAGTGTCGCGAGACAGTAGGAGAGTGTCGCGGGACAGTAGGAGAGTGTCGCGGGACAGTAGGAGAGTGTCGCGGGACAGTAGGAGAGTGTCGCGGGACAGTAGGTGAGTGTCGCGGGACAGTAGGAGAGTGTCGCGGGACAGTAGCAACAGGACAGGGACAGTTTTTGCTCTTACTGCTGCTGTAATCTAGGTTACCTAGCTAGCTAAAATATTCGACTAGCAAGCTAACTCGGTGTGTGAAAGAGGTTGGGGACTGGTTAAATTGCTTACTGTGCTAACGCTCGCTAATCTAGGCTACCCGGCTAGCTAAAATCTTTGACTAGCGAGCTAACTCGGTGTGTGAAAGAGGTTGGGGACTGGATAAATTAGTTGCTTTGCTAACGCTCGCTAATCTAGGTTACCTAGCTAGCTAAAAAATATTCGACTAGCAAGCTAACTTGGTGTGTGGTAGAGGTTGGGGACTGGATAAATTGGTTACTTTTCTAACGCTCGCTAATCTAGGTTACCTAGCTAGCTAATATCTTCGATTAGCGAGCTAATTCGGTGTGTGGGAGAGGTTGGGGACTGGTTAAATTGCTTACTTTGCTAACGCTAGGTTACCCAGCTAACTAAAACGCTCAACTAGCACGCCAATTCGGTGTGTGGAAGAGGTTGGGGACTGGATAAATTGTTACTTTTTTAACACTAGGTTAACCTAGGTTACCTAGTTAGCTAAAACATTCGGCTGGCTTGCATTGTGTATATATCATCTTAATGCGACCTGGCCCGCCGGCGGGCCAGAAAAATATCATAATTAATATCTGGCTGTGTTTATGAATGATTATAGGCTCAATATAGACACCCAATATGCCATTTTAAATCTTAGAATCTATGCTTTTTAGTCTAGCCTATTTAGCCTATACAGTTATCCCGCTTTTCCTTTCAGGACACATTGGAGATGGAGAGGCTTGAGTTAGTTGAAGAAATAAAGAAGAAGAACAATGCAAAGATAATCAGGGAAAAAATGTCCAAAACGTTTTCAAGTCGAAGAGTGGAAGTGGTAACCCTCAGCCCAGCTGTTAGTGTCTTCAAGGAGAGGTGGCCAGCACTATTCAGTGAAGTTCAAGTAAGCTTTTTTTTTTTTTTTTATTACTGTATGTTGTGTTGCTGTACATTTTAATTGTGACATACTGAAATGACTGCAGATGAAAGTAAGATGTAATCCATCTCTGGTTTTAAAACAATTGTGGTTAAAACTGTACTGGTGTGAACAACTTCAGTCTGGTAGTCAGTTGTACCTACTCAAAACTCTTGCTTGTACTTACTGCATTTGGCTGGTCTGTTGAATCTATTTAAGTAGAGAAACTTCTATGCTGTGCTGAAAATTGGCCCTCCAGCAATGAAGTTGTTAATCCCTGCTGTACACTTACCTACTAACTTTTAAAGCATAAAAATGCTTTTAGGAAATAATGACATTTTCTGATAGTTGTATTCATGTCTCTGAACACTTTCTCTAGGTTAAAGAGGCGTTCCGGCGCATTACAACAGTTGCCCTGGAAGAGATGTTCATGCTGAAGCTGGACTGGTACACACCACGGCTTTTACAGCTGTTGCGTGCCAAAGGGGGAGCTGCTGGTGCTAGGATGCATCCACTTCTGAACACTGTAAATGAGGTGTGTATGGGTTTGTTTGTTTTTCTCAAAAAAAATCTTTTATAAACTTTTTTTTTTTAAAGATGCAAAAATGTGCAAATCATTTATTTTCAGTCTCAAAGTATTGAGGAAAAAAGAGATTCGGTTGTCTGTTGCCTCATTGAGTACCTTGGGGAACACCAAGAAGACCTCTTCCAAGACTGTCAGGTATGTTAGTGATTGATCAACTTAAAAGAGAACTCTGGTGTAAAATGGACTTTTGGTGTAGTAAAACATGTTAAAATACCTTTAATGAATAACCTACCTACTACAATTTAGTATTGTTTGTCCAAGCAGACTTTACAATTGGTGAAACGGGGCATACTCTTGCCCATGCAGATAATTCGCTTTTTAAACCTTTATCCAGTCTCAAAGTAGCTCCACACCTCATTGGTAGAATCCAGAGAGCCCTGGTATTTAAAATGAGGAATTAAGAACTTTGCACAAGAAGCTTATTAAAATCTTTATTTACAATCTCCTATGCTGACTCTCTGGACGCCGCCATCTTAATGTAAAGAAGCGATCAGTAGAGTGATGCGCATGTAACTTGGCATATTTTCTAGCAGGAGCTTTATTACCTGCGCGTCACTGTACTGATTGCATCTTTGCTTTATGATGGAGGCACCCAGAGATTCAGCATACGTGACTGGATGTATATAAAAAAAAGATTTTTAATAAACTTCTTGTGCATATTTAAAGTTCTTACTGCCTCGTTTTAAATGCCAGGGCTCTTCGGATTCTACCAATGAGGAGTGGAGCTACTTTGAGCCATGATAATGGATGGGTATTTTTTTTATTTTTTATTTTATTATTTTTATATATATAAATCCAGTTTCACCCATTGTCTGTTTGGACAAACTGTACAAAAGAGCTGGAATTCGGAAAGCTGTGGGAGAACTGAGGTGGGATATTCATCAAAGGCTTTTACCAAAAGTCCATTTTACACCGGAGTTCTCTTTTAAGGTACACACACAGGGTTGCCCTGATATAATTTTCATTCTTGATGCCCATCACAGAACTGTTTTAGGCAGTTGGTTTACCCAACCTGCAGTGTATTACGGTACACATTGCGTTCCTTTTAAATATTGGTTTGTTCTTTATAATATTGTTTAAAAACACATTTGGGTTACATTACATTAGGTGGGTTACATTATACAGATAGGGCATGATTTTTGAAATCTGAATGCTTCACGCTTGTATAGAGGTGTTCTAGTAGCAGATCTGTAATGAGTTTGAGTGACACATTTTTGTTTGTACTGATGTGCTGATTAATGCAAAAGGGTTTGTCATTGGATTGTAAATGATTTATTGTTAATATGATAATCAATTGCATTTTTTTTCTTCTTCTTTTACCATGGAGAACGGACATGAAGACTACACAGATCAAACCATGAAGGTGCTCGTGACTCATAGTGCCATCGCTGAAGATGACCCAGTAGATGTGTCTATTGTCATAGAGGGCATCCAAGTGCTGAAAGGGTGTGGAAACAAGACCAAGGCATGTATGCTGTTGATGGGCTTGATCTATGCCCTTAACCTTCAGTATCCAAAGAAGCTCAAGTACACTTTCGAAGTTTTCCAGAAAATCTTTTTGGAGCTTGACGGAGCAAAACTCCAAAAGAGGGTCCACAGCCTTAGAAGTAAGCTATTGGAATAAACTGTTTTACGCACATTGAGACACAGACTGTTTACCTTTATACTCTTTTTCCTCTTTTAATAATGTTATATGTTTGAATGACCTCTGATGTTATGACCTGTTAAAAGGGTTGTTAAATGTTTTAAAAACTTTGCATGTTTTATGCCTCATTTTCCTTACATTTAATGTTCTTTTATACGTAAATAATAAAATAGACAGAGGAAATATGTGATTGAAACAATCAATTCTTGATACATCTAAAATAGTTGTTGAATATCCTCTTGAAATACATTATATACAGGGCCATCTAAAAAAATAATAATATCTTTAAAAAGTTATTTTATTTCAGTAATTCAGTTCAAAATGTGAAACTAATATTATATAGATGTATTACACACAGTGATCTATTTTAAGTGTTTATTTATTATTGATGATTATGGTGTACAGCCAATAAAACCTAAAAATCAGTGTATCAAAAAATTTAGAATATTATATAAGACCAATTAATACTTTCTGCAGTGTGGGCAGTGTGCAAAGTCCTGCTGGAAAATAAAATCTGCATCTCCATAAGTTGTCAGCAGAGGGAAGTGCTGTAAGATTTAGCGGGAAAACTGCACTGACTTTAGACTTGATAATAAATCACAGTGGATCAACACCAGCAGATGACATGTCTCTCCAAACCATCACTGATCATCAGTAAATTTTACATTTCATTTGGAAATCAAGGGAGCAGAGTCTGGAGGAAGTGTGGAGAGACACACAGTCCAAACTGCTTGAGGTCTAGAGTGAAATTTACTGATCAGTGATGGTTTGTTGGGAGAGACATGTCATCTGCTGGTGTTGATCCACTGTGTTTTATTATCAAGTCTAAAGTCAGTGCAGTTTTGTTTTCCAACAAAATCTTACTGCTTCCCTCTGCTGACAACTTTTATGAAGATGCAGATTTCATTTTCCAGCAGGACTTGGCACACTGCCAAAAGTACCATTTGGTCTTATATAATATAGTCTAATTTTCAATTAACAATAAAAGAAATAGATGCTTAAAATAGATCAGTGTTTTAATATATCTATATAATTAGTTTAACATTTTTAACAGAATTGCTGAAATAAAGTAACTTTTCAAAGATTTTTTTTTTTTAGATGGCCCTGTAGGAGTTGAAATTAAATTCAGTGTGCATGTACAAATTAAGCCAGAACGAATATTTTCATGTGGAAATAAGGGACGGAGAAGAAGCTTTCCTTCTTGGTACTACAAAAGCCTCTGGATCACAAGCACAAAGCTGAGCGTTTATTTTAACTGCAATTAAATTCTCATAGGTCATTGTTCTTGATGTTAAAGACAACCATCCCATATTTACTCATTTAAATGTTTAATGACACTAGGACTGAACTGTTTTACCCACATTAAGCCACAGACTGTTTAATGTTGTTTTTTTTTTTTTTTTTTTTTTTTAATAACCTGCATTGTTCATGTTATATGTTTGAGATCTGTTGTGACCTGTTATTTTGGTTGTTAAATGTTTTACGAACTTTAAAAACTGAATATATTTTATACCAAATTTTATTTACAATTGATGTGCTTTTATGTATTTCACATATCTCAAGTATCCTGTACATTCAGTTGTACAAAAATGTGTTTATGCTGGTCATGGTTTTGATGAAATGGCTGGTCCCTATACATTGCAAATGGGCACAAGTTGAAAAATGGCAAAAGTAATTTATATGTGCAATCTCAAATACCCCAAGTGTTCTAACTTGTGTATGTTTTTTTTTTTGATGCACAGTTAAATAAAAAAAAAGTTTTCCTCATAATTGTCTGCCCATTTATTTTAGGTAAATTTAACCTTATCTGAATAAGTAGCGCTTAGCTAGTCAGATTAAAATATGATAGATAATATGTAACTAATAAATATGGGGTAGAAAAAGAAATAACAATCAGGTTAATATTACTCAGTTTTTTGAAGTAAATAGTATTGATAAATGTTGGGTAGGTTTTACCTTATTTCTTTTAGTGTGTCACAACTAATACATTTAGGTAATTATTACTCAATATATGGGGTGAAATCTAACCAAACAAACTGAGTGCAAATTGTTACCTCACATTTATTGAGTAGATTCTATAGGTTTTTTACTGTCTGTCTGTCTATCTATCTATCTATCTATCTATCTATCTATCTATCTATCTATCTATCTATCTATCTATCTATCTATCTATCTATCTATCTGCCACGGTGGTACTCTTCAGCTCTATCATCTCTCCCTCGGCCCTCTCTCCTCTTCTCTCTCCATCCTCTCATTCATTTCACTAATCCGTGCCTCAGCCCTCTCCTCCAGTCTCTCCATCCTGGACCTCAGTTCCTTCATCTCTATTCCAGCCTTCTCCTCGGATCTCCTCCTTATCTCATCCTTCTTTTTCTCCATCAGCTCTTGCATTACGAGCTCCTCGGGAGACCGGGGAACTTCTGCCTCTCCAGCGGTGTGATCCCAGACTTGCTTCACCGTTTGAACGATACTGTCTGTCGCGCGTTGTATGCGCCCCCGCAGCTGGCGGGCACGCACAGTGACTTTCTGACGAGCTCTGCAGAACATCCAATCGCTTTTTTTTTTTAGCTCTTCTCGCTGCTGCTCCTGTATTTATAGAGATACCGGGCAGGAGATCAGCAGCGCCGCGATGACGTCATCACGCTCTACGTCTCTCCCTCGCGTGCGCATGCGGCGGGGGTTCCTCCCGCACTGTTGGGAGAGGAGGGGAGCAGGCCCCCAGCTTTTCCCTTCCAAAACGTGCCACCGGAAGTGTGCTGCTGAGCAGGGCCGCTGCTAAGGTTTTGGAGGCCCTAAGCATAACTGGTCAGGGAGGCCCCCCCCCCCCCCCCCCCAAAAAAAAACAAAAACAAAAAACAAAACACACACACAAACACAAAAGGTTTACGCAAAATTTTACTATTTATTAAAATTACACATGTAACTGTGAATATTTACAACGTTATAAGTAAGGCCAATAACAGTGAAGAACAGCACAAGAGTACTATTTATAATGTATAAATAATAAATGAAACGATGCATGTCTATTTTAAGCAGTGGACACGTCATTTACACAAGCCAGCCTTAAAGGTTATGAAATTATTGTTTATATTCGTGGTGTATTTATATCAGCCTGTCAAAATCTATAGAGCTGTCTGATCCTGCTGTCATACAGACCATTTGGATAGTGCACTGACGGCATAAGTCAATAGGTAGGCTACTCTGTTTATTAATTTTTTATTAAAGTCACTAAAAATCTTCAAACTACACTACTATTTGCAAACGTGCCACGTGCCTTGCAATACCCAGATTAGTTTCTAGTTAAGCGTTTAAATATGGAGTTAAATCAGTGTCACCAGAACCTGAAACAAAAAAACATGATTCTTGAAAATAAAGAGTGTGTAATCTGGTGTTCTTGAAAATTTTACTTTTAATATTTAGATATTTAAAATTCAGGTCTTGAAATTTCAGATAAGGACTGTTTTAAAAAATTCAGGTACAAAATTTTTAAGTAAAAAAAAAATCATGTAGCAAAAAAATAATTCAGGGATTAAAAATTCAGGTTGTAAAAATTCAGGTTATAAAAATTCAGGTCGAAAAAATGCAGGTTATAAAAATTCAAGTTGTAAAAATTCAGGTAAAAAAAATTCAGGTCGAAAAATTTCAGGGAAACATCCGGGGTACACAGAATGACCAATCAAGCGCAGAGCTAATCGAGCTCACAGCGGCCAATCACAACACAGCTCTGAAGCCTGTGGGAGCTGCGTCTTTTTTCACCTGTGGAGAAGCTCCGTGGCAGCTGCTGGGAGAACACAGCTCCTACAGTGGTAAGTAAACTATAACTTGTTTACTCGTCCTCACGTTCGTAAAAACTCTTAAAACTAGTGTTTATTGTTGAAATGGTTGTGTGTTCATGATTGGAAGTGGCTCAGAGCGCGAAATTACGTTAGGTTAGGAGAGGAGAGGGTCAAGTTAGCTAAGTTTAGCCTAGTTTAGCTTAGTTAGGCCTAATTTAGCTTACTTTAGGCTAGTTTAGCTTACTTTAGCTTAGTTAAGCCTAGTTTATCTTAGTTTGGGTTAGTTTAGGTGAAGTGATGTGAGGCAAGGTGAGGTTACGTTATTTGAGTCTAGTTTAGCTCAGTTTAGGTGAGGTATCTTATGTGTTGTTAGGTAGCTGGCATTGAGACTGGGTGACTGGATGAAAATAAACAGTGAGTAAATTAGCTATTTAATAGATATGTAGAGCGTCCTCTTATCTCTGTGGTTTATTATTGACTGACGAAATCAGTTTATTTCTGTTTTAGTTAGTTAGATATCTTGTGTATGTAACTATTGAGGTTCGTACACCATGCTATTGCCAGATTCCCCATTTAACAGACTGGCGTTGGCTAGCTGTTATATTTATATATGTGTATATAAATATCTAATTACCTTTCCTGGACTTTCTGGCTGTTAATTCATGTCAGTGCAGTTTAATCAGTTTAGATGTATTTGGCATCCAAATACATGTTGATTACCAATATCTAATGTAACATTATCATTAATGTTGAATTATCTATTTTTTGCTTTATTTTGTCTAACATACATTCTGTTGTGTCTTGTTTTTTAGGTTGTGACCGTGCGAAGTACTGCATATTACCAAAACTAGGGGAAATGTGCTGTTAAAAAATGTGTTAACTGGTTTGTATGTGTTTATTAGCGTGTATATATATATATATATATATATATATATATATATATATAGAAAGAGGATCACATCTTACATACACACACAGCTTACATACACACACACATATATATATATATATATATATATATATATAAACATATATATATATATATATATATATATATGTTTATATATATATATAAACATATACATATATATATATATATGAACACACATACATATACATATATATATATATGTGTATGTGTGTGTTTATATATATATATATATGTTTATATATATATAAACATATATATATATATATATATATATAAACATATATATATATATGTTTATATATATATAAACATATACATATATATATATATATATATGAACACACATACATATACATATATATATATATATATATATGTATGTGTGTGTTTATATATATATAAACATATACATATATATATATATATATATATATATGTTTATATATATATATAAACATATACATATATATATATATGTTTATATATATATATATGTGTGTGTGTGTTTATATATATATATATATATATATATATATATATATATATATATGTATGTGTGTGTTTATATATATATATATATATATATATATATGTGTGTGTGTATGTAAGCCACTCTATGGCTACTTTGTGTGATCTTCTTTCTACACAGTATTATATGTATATTTGTTTGAGATACCACATGTAGAATGTTTTAATATTTGAGAATGATTTATTTTATGATTTTATTTTTCCACCAGCTAATGTTCTGTATGTTTTGTAAACTCCTACACTTCATAGAATAAACATGTTTTCTAAAAAGACTTGTACTTAAGTCTAGTTATTTTAGTTATCTAGACTAGTTATCTTGGGTCAAGAAAACAAGAGTTTTACCCCTGAATGTCACAGCTGTAGGGGATAATTATCAAGATCCACTGCATGGCAATAGGTTTTTATTTCATTAACAAGTAAAAAAGCTTATTTTAGAGTATGTCAAAATCCTCGAGTAGACAAAGACTAATTGTTTGCTAAATGTATTACATTACTAAAGCAAATTATTCACAATACAAAAAGTAAACATATTTATTGACCTAAATATACTCATTCTTTTCAGGACAGTTTCCATCTGTTTTTATGTGCTGTGATTTATAATGACAAAGATTGAAATAATATTGTGTTCTAAACATAGAACTTTGCAGTTTGAAACGGAGACAATGAAAAAGAACCATTAAACAAGGTTGGTTGAAGGGTTTACACATTTATTTACATAAAATAAAAGTACAATGTCTATCACATTTGGCTTAAACGGTCAAATACACAAAATGTCAGTGTATAGATATATAAAACGTAAGTGATTGTATAAAAGTATTAATTATCCAATTTCAGGTAGTTGGTGTTACTAGTCTCTCAGTTAGTGAAATGGGGATCAGCTGAGTGCAGTATAAAGACACCTGTCTGAAAGCTCTCATCACTGAACTCCATATAATTAATTGTGAGATTACTGGGACAAACTACCTGGACCTGAAATAGCTCAGTCACTTTTTAGGAGGTCAATATACTGTATATGCAATTTAATGTTTACATAATGGGCAAAGGAACTCCTCTTCTTCAGGTGGGTTTCCTACACAGGAATGATGGAAGCACTTGTCGCATCCATTGCAGGCAATAACGAATGAAAAAAAAAAAATCAAATACAGTGGTATGAAAGCTTTTGAGCACCCCTGATATTTTTCATGATTTTCTTTTATAAATCATTGGTTGTTGGGATCAGCAATTTCAGTTAAATATATCATATAGCAGACGAACACAGTGATATTTGAGAAGTAAAATTAACTTTATTTTTTACAGAAAGTGCGTAATTATTCCTGCAGATGGATACCTTTGGGCACCCTTGTTGTATTGATTTGAATATATTTAGCACTAATTATTGGAACACAAAATTAGTTTGGTAAGCTCATTGACCCTTGACCTACATACACAAGTGAATCTAATTATCAGAAAGGGTTCATGTAGCCAATTGCAAGTTTTTCCTCCTCTTTACATCTTCTCTGAAGAGTGGCAACATGGCAGCCTCAAAACACAACTATAAAATGAATTGAAAACAAAGATTTTTCATGTTTTTGGGGAAGGATGCAAAAAGCTCAGAGATTTCAGCTGTCAGTTTCCACTGTGAGAAACATAGTGAGGAAAGGGAAGACCACAGGCACAGTTTGGAGCAGAGACGAAGGATGGCGAGAACAGTCATAGTCAACCCACAGACCAGCTCCAAAGACCTATATCATCATCTTACTGAAGATGGAGTCACTGTGCATCTTCAAACCATTTAGCACACTTTGCACAAGTATGAGAGAGAAATGCAGAAGAAGCCTTTTCTGTGCACACGCCACAGTCGCTTGAGGTATGCTAAAGCAGATTTGGACAGCCAGTTTAATTTTAGCATACGGTGCTGTGGGCTGAAGAAACTAAAACTGAGTTATTTAAACATCAGTGACGGTGTGCATGGTGGGGAAGAGGGAAAAAAAATAACATTTGCCAGTTCCATCATACTGCGGGGCTGTATGGTGAGTGCAGGTACTGGGAATATTTTTAAAGACAACGACTCTAAAACACTAAACTCTGATCAAAATCTACTTAAGAATTCATGCAGAGGAACAAGTATGACATTCTGGAATGATCATCTCAGTTCCCAAACTTGGATATTATTGAAAATCTGTGGTGTGATTTAAAGCGGGCTGTTCATGATCAGAAACCATTAAACCTGACTGAACTGGAAATGAAGAAAAATGGTAAAATATTCCTTTAACCAGAAGCCAGACTCTCATTGGAAGCTACAGAAAGTGTTTATAGGCTGCTAATCTGCAAAACAAGGTGCTACTAAATATGGATGTAATTTTTCTTTTGGGATGCCCAAATTTCTGCACCTGGCTTTTGTAAAGAATTATTGAACACTTTCAATAAATCATATAAACTTCATTTCATTTCTCAAATATCACTGTCTTCATCTGCTTTATGATATATTTACTGAAATTGCTGATCCAAACAACCAACGACTTATAAAGAACATTTTTGAAAATGATCAGGGGTGCCCAGACTTTTTCATACTACTGTTTGTACATTATATCAGACTGTTCTGACCTTATCTTAGCAATACAAGTAGGTGACAGCCAAAGAACATAAAATAGATACTGTCATTTATTGGCAACAAAATGTTTTAAAACAGAACTTCGTTTGTACCCATTTAGGAGGCAAAGCAGCTTCCAAAGCATGATGTGGAGTGGTTTCCCCACAGTCTGCACACATCAGACAAATCTACAAAACACAACAGAATACATTTGTATGCAAATAATTGAAACACTAAGCACTAATTTTTTTTTAGCATAAATACACTTGTGTTGTCTGGTAGGATATGTCAGTAATTAAATTAGGCTGCAATGCAGACTGTTTACAGTATTCTTCTTAATGCGTCAGAACTGGAACGTGCAATTTGATACACTGATTGCTAAATAATCTATGGGTGGGTGGAAACAAATAGTCGAACCGTTGGTATTGATGGACAAACCAAATTTGACTGACAAAATCCTGAGCCGGGTACAGCCCTAATATGTTTAGAATACAGTAACTATTCTCCTGAAATGTTTTTGCCGTAGTCAGCAGTAAAATCATAAATAACACAAATAATAATAACAGTTTTATGCAAACATTTGAACATCACTGGCAACACAACTGTGCCTAAACGTTTGCACAAGATGCATGTGTATAACATGTACTTCAAATATGCTATGATTCAACATTACTTGTTAATAATTCATAATTAATTAAATGAACTTAAATAATGAATTAAACCACTGAGATAAGAGGACGCTCTACAAATCCATGAAATAGCTAATTTACCCACTGTTTATTTTTCATCCAGTCACCCAGTCTCAATGCCAGCTACTTAACATCACATAAGATACCTCACCTAAACTGAGCTAAACTAGACTCAAATAACGTAACCTCACCTTGCCTCACATCACTTCACCTAAACTAACCCAAACTAAGATAAACTAGGCTTAACTAAGCTAAAGTAAGCTAAACTAGGCTAAAGTAAGCTAAACTAGGCTTAACTAAGCTAAAGTAAGCTAAACTAGCCTAAAGTAAGCTAAATTAGGTTTAACTAAGCTAAACTTAGCTAACTTGACCCTCTCCTCTCCTAACCTAACGTAATTTCGCGCTCTGAGCCACTTCCAATCATGAACACACAACCATTTCAACAATAAACACTAGTTTTAAGAGTTTTTACGAACGTGAGGACGAGTAAACAAGTTATAGTTTACTTACCACTGTAGGAGCTGTGTTCTCCCAGCAGCTGCCACGGAGCTTCTCCACAGGTGAAAAAAGACGCAGCTCCCACAGGCTTCAGAGCTGTGTTGTGATTGGCCGCTGTGAGCTCGATTAGCTCTGCGCTTGATTGGTCATTCTGTGTACCCCGGATGTTTCCCTGAAATTTTTCGACCTGAATTTTTTTTACCTGAATTTTTACAACTTGAATTTTTATAACCTGCATTTTTTCGACCTGAATTTTTATAACCTGAATTTTTACAACCTGAATTTTTAATCCCTGAATTATTTTTTTGCTACATGATTTTTTTTTTTACTTAAAAATTTTGTACCTGAATTTTTTAAAACAGTCCTTATCTGAAATTTCAATACCTGAATTTTAAATATCTAAATATTTGAAGGTAATTTTTTCAAGAACACCAGATTACACACTCTTTATTTTCAAGAATCATGTTTTTTTGTTTCAGGTTCTGGTGACACTGATTTAACTCCATATTTAAAGCTACCAAATCAGCAAAGCCAACGTAACTAGCTCAGGCAACACCACTGAACATGAAGTAATCAAAACTATTTAAACCTTTATCATCGAAGTTACTCACCAGAAAGGGATGCATGGGCCTCATCTTTCTGCTTCTTTTTCTTCTTCTTCTCAGCTCCAGACTCAAACCGTCGCTTCATAGTTGAATTACCATTTAGTAGCAACTTCGCGCGGTGAACTTGTCTCCTGCCAAACTCAAGTAGCGTTGCTACTTTAGTTAGGACTAAGGTTGCCAGATAAGTTACGATTTTTCATCCTATTTGTTTATTTTATTTTAAGTTTTTAACTTACACAAATATTGCACTGGACAAGTTTTTGTATAGAATGGCCACATACACTTTAAAAATGGTTAAACATGCGCAAGATTTAGCGCCTCCATGCATTTTTTGATTATTTATTTGACTGGAAAATGTCACATCTGGCAACAACCAACAGAGCAAACCGAGCCGTGCCATTTCAGGCAATAGGGGTGGGGGCATTATATTATGCACAAAAATAATAATGTGCCGCTTTTAAGTAGTAGAGTAGGTGCCCCATGCAATGTTTAAAGACAAAAAAGATGAGCGTATCATAAATAATTCACATTGGGTTTTAAATTTAATAATGTCATAATTTCAACACATTTCATTCTCGGTCAATTTGGCTCCCTGCAACTGCAAAATGGTTGAGGCCTAACGCTGGCTGCGTTGTCTGCATATATGCAGAGCGGGTCCTCTCAGCCCTGCTGCTGCAAATATAATACTACTACTAACAGTGGTAATACATTGTAGATAGTAAGATAGCAGTAAATAGAAGTGAGATAGACTATGAGAATTATAATGTATAGATATAACTATAATTTATATTACACATTTATTATTATCATTACATAGTTTCTAAATGCTTGTTATATAGACAAACTATGAATATTCCTCAGTAAATCCGCGGACTAATATTGGGTATCAGTAATTTCTAGTTTATATCTGCTGTTCATTCAATAAAAGCCCCATTATTGGGACGGAATGGAGCTTTTCTCAGTGTGGACTGAATCTGTGCAGCTCCTATAAACAGTATAGGCTTGTTCGACTTAACCCGGCGCTGCGCAGTCCGATCGCCGCCTGGCTCGGTATGGTGCATGCTGGTTAGTTTTTTTTTGTCCGACTTGCGTCTGCGCCTTCATCACGTGACGATGACTTCCGGCGTTATAGTCCCGCGAGTGAAATCTATGCAACGCCAAAAGGCCCAAAAAACGCCTGGACCAGACGCCTTTTATAGAAAAGAACGGCGTAAAATACGCCGTTCTGTGTGGGTTTTACGTCGTAATATACGCCGTATGATTTCACGACGGCGTTAAAAACGCCGCTAAAAGCACAGAAAACGCCGTTTCCCCCGGCGTTTTTCGACCCTTTTGGCGCGCCGTACAGAGCGCCGTCTCAGTGCAATAAGACGGCGTAAAAAGCGGCGTTTAGTGTCTCTCTTGACGCCGTAAAAAGCGGCGTTTAATAATAAGATAATGAGCTCCACCTTCCAGTTTTGAAAGCCAATACATTTAAACTCTGTTCAGCCAATGCTCTTACAGAGAGACTCAGTCTAAAGCAATTCACTGCAGATCCGAGCTCCTGAGCTCTTCAGACACAGTTTCTTAGACACAATTAACAATATACCATCTATAGACATTCCCGCTGGTGCTCATGCCTTTTATTAGTCTAATATTTATGCTGTATCAATGTAAAAATAAACTCTAGGTTTAGGTGAAAGCAAAATGCTGTGCAGCTCCCCACTTTTTTTTTTTTCCAGACGGAAATCACATCACCTTGTCAGTATATCACACATGAAGAACCCTATTGTTGCAAAAACATTAGGGTTTCAATAAATGAATTTATTAATTTATTAAATTAGTTACAAATTATATTAGGAAGCTGATTCTTCTTATTTTTATTCTTATTAAAATATTATAATTATACAGTATAATTATAATATATATAATATATATATATATATATATATATATATATATATATATATATATATATATTATATTATATAAAATTATATATTATAATTATATAATATTATTATTATTATAAGATGTAAATTATTCTTAATTTACTATGAATATTATTGTTTTGTTGTTGTTTAAGCATAATATTATTAATATTAGTTTTTATGCTTCAGCAGATCCGGTAATTTTTCTATTTCCATAAGGAAACAAGTAATGTCATTTACAGACATAGACTTACAAGTTACATATTTATTATATTTATATTTATTATTATATTATATTTACTTCAGTCGCTTAGAAACCTTCATTAAATTATTAATCTGGCTCTTTACTTCTTTAATCTATTCAATATCCAAACTCATTGGCAAGCCCCACGCACATTATGAGTGTCAACTTATCTCATCATATTCTATTATTATGTAACATCAATTAGCTGATACACATACAGGCAGTACAATACACAGTATTTATTATAAACACACAAACTGACCACAGCTAGCCTAACTCACTCCAGTCTAAATGCTGGACAGCCTGGATCATTAGCTTAAAAAAGCGCTGTTTAATTTTGCGTGCGTGTATGCATTTTTCTTGACGCGGCTCCGAGACAAAGTGGATCAGATCTTCCGCGCTGCGTGGGGAGATTGATTTTGTTACTAAAATTCTTTAATTGTAGTATACTTTAAGATTTGAATATTTTTAACATATTAGAGAGACACTTCTGTAAAAACAATTAAAACATCCCTAAAAAGGGGCTATAGCGACGTTCCTGTGTATAGACACCTATTCACGGTTTGCGGATGTCTTATCAAGTCTTGTAATTTATTTGCCCTAAAAAAGGCCTTTAAATCTTACTGTAAATCCTTTGAATTTAACATTGTTGTTGTGTACTTTTTGCAATTTTCATATTTTCATAATTTTGTCTCTGGTGGTCTTAAAAATCATTTATTTGCACAAACAGGGGCAAATCAGCCTGGCATTGATATATATATATATATATATATATTTTTTTTTTTTTTTATTCTTATTAATTCTATTTTCTTACTCAATGTTGTCAGTCCCTTTTAAATTGTAAATGCTCGGCTACACTGGAAATTATGTACTCCCGGGAGGAAAAAAAGGTTTATTGATTGAATGATTGAATGATCGGTAAGTTGAGCTATCCAGTGATTGAGAGTATAAATTTAGCCGTCATCCTCTCTACCAACACCTCCGTGTCCTTGAATATTCAGCTGTCGGGGTGTTTTTTTTAAGTGTTTTTTGGTTTATCACTGTATATCTTATAAACATTTACGTTTCCTTACATTTTATGATTACTAACACTCCTGTTATTTAGATCCTTCAAATAATATAAATACTGATACAGTACCTGGCCAAATATTTAAGAGCTAATAAACCAAGAAACTCTTGTAATATAGCAGAATTCGCTATCATTTACCAAACGTAGCCTAAAAAGAAACACACTATTAATCAATAAAATTCATGCACAAGGGGCGTCCCTACTACTATTAATTTTATTTAAAATACATTGAACAGCATAAATATTAGACTAATAAAAGCCATGAGCACCAGCGGGAATGTCTGAAGAATGTATATTGTAAATTTGTATTTAAAAACTGAACTGGTTCAGGAGCCCGGATCTGCAGTGAATTGCTTTAGACTGAGTCTCTCTGTAAGAGCATTGGCTGAACAGAGTTTAAATGTATTGGCTTTCAAAACTGGAAGGTGGAGCTCATTATCTTATTATTAAACGCCGCTTTTTACGCCGCTTATTACGGCGTCAAGAGAGACACTAAAACGCCGCTTTTTACGCCGTCTCATTGCACTGAGACGGCGCTCTGTACGACGCGCCAAAAGGGTCGAAAAACGCCGTGGGAAACGGCGTCTTCTGTGCTTTTAGCGGCGTTTTTAACGGCGTCGTGAAATCATACGGCGTATATTACGGCGTCTTGAAATCATACGGCGTATATTACGGCGTAAAACCCACACAGAACGGCGTATTTTACGCCGTTCTTTTCGATAAAAGGCGTCTGGTCCAGGCGTTTTTGGGCCTTTTGGCGTACCATACAGCCGCATCTCGAACAAGCCTATTATATAGGCTACTGTCAATGAGCGGGAGAAAGGACGATGACGTCACCACCACGGGCGCGCGTACGCGTTTGCGCAAGAGAGAGTAGGAGAGGCAGCAGATTTCAACTTTATCATCGCGCTTTTCCAAGCCAACTTTTAAAGTTCGTTCACGCACTTCCCCCCTAGTTATAATTAGACTCTGATTATTCAGCTCATTTCAGGTGAATATTCATTAATGTAGTCTGGCTACAAAATGATCATAAACACAAAACACTAAAGGTAAAGTGACTGTAAATAACTTTTTTTAGTTTTAGATTTATTTGTAACGTATTTACAAACTTAATTTAAATAAAAACCTGATTTAATAACAGGCTACATTGTCTAAGCTGTACTAGGATAATAATAATAATAATAATAATAATAATAATAATAATAATAATAGTTTCTCTGATTTTGCTATTTATGGGTATATGTTTGAGTAAAATGAACATTGTTGTTTTATTCTAAAAACTACAGACAATATTTCTCCCAAATTACAAATAAATATATTGTCATTTAGAGCATTTATTTGCAGAAAATGATAAATGGCTGAAATAACAAAAAAGATGCAGAGCTTTCAGAGCTCGAATAATGCAAAGAAAATAAGTTCATATTCATTACGTTTTAATAGTTCAGAAATCAGTATTTGGTGGAATAACCCTGGTTTTAACCACAATTTCCATGCAACTTGGCATCATGTTCTCCTCCACCAGTCTTACACACTGCTTTTAGATAATGTTATGCCTTTACTAGTGCAAAAAATCATGCAGTTCAGTTTGGTTTGATGGCGTGTGATCATCCATGATTTTTTTTCCTGCTAATTAATATTAACGGCATTGCTGTTCTTTTTATATTAGTCATCACATAATACAAAAACTATTAACAATACAAACGTTGTAAACAAAATAGTGAGTAAAAAGCCATAATGCTTAAAATGATGCCTGCCATACATGACAAATTACACTACCCTTCAATATTCTTACAGTATAAAAAATGAAGAAATATGAGAAAATAAACTGACAGCACTAATATAAATATAATATTATGTAATTAACCCTCCTATTATATTTGGGGTCAATTTGACCCCATTCAGTTTTAAAGTCTCTGAAAAAATGGTTGCCATTGAGTTGCCATTGAGTTCAGCTTCATTGTCTGTTTTATTAAGGCTGTTTTATTGGCATAATACATAAGAAATCTCAATATATTACACATACTAAACTATATTTGTATGGTAATAATACATGGTACAATCTTTATCTAAATGTTACTTAACTTTAGGCCCTGACTTAACACCACAATACTTAGAATACTTATATAATACTAATTAAACGCATATAATGCCAGAACTACTGATAGTAGTAAATAATATAAAAAAAACTGGTGAGTTAACTCTGCTAACATGTTTAACTATCTATAATTTTCTGATGGTTTAAATTGCTAGGATCATATTGATCCAAAAAATAAAGTGTATTACTAATTGTGAGGATAGCAGGAGGGTTAAACACAGAAACTGCAGACTGTTTAGCAGTGTTAACCTCAGCATTTACTCACCCTCAGCAGGAGAACATAGACCTTTATGTTTCACCATGGACTGATCGGCTGCTGTGCTCTTGTGAGAAAAGGTCACAGTTAGAAAGTTATCAGTGGTGTAAATGTTTCCAGCCTCCAGATCTGGGGTGGGTTTCCCGAAAGCTTCGTAACGCTAAGAACTTGGTAAAATTGTACTTAAGATTGATCATTAAGTAAAGAGAGTGTCCCAAACCCGTGCGTAACTAAAGTACTACGTAAACTCGCTCGCAGATTAACGAGTGCTCTCACCCAGTCCTTATTCTTAACGTTATCCTTAAATGGCATTTTGCTTGCAGTTCACCACCTTAAACACCAGGGACCGCCAATTTTGAGGGAGAAAAAATATTATTTCCGTGGTTGAATCTACATAATATTATATTATATTATATTATATTATATTATAATGCCACATTTTATCTGTAGCTTGTAGTCTAACTGGGCATATTTAAATTAAACCCATAAATAAATCATTAAATCCAGGTAGAGCTCTTTATTAATGCTGCAATGAACGCAATCAATGAATTCCTGCAGATGATGCTCATAGTCCAAGCCTGTGCATTCTGTAACCAGGCTGTTACTGTGCCATACACGCACCTATACACAGGCCGGGAATTACAGCACAACACTATATGTTTCCATGCTATTGGGAAAATCCCTGGTACTGTAGATCCGGTGCAGG
Source organism: Astyanax mexicanus (assembly GCF_023375975.1). Lineage (NCBI taxonomy): Eukaryota > Metazoa > Chordata > Actinopteri > Characiformes > Acestrorhamphidae > Astyanax > Astyanax mexicanus. Next base: position 28,502,457 of record NC_064430.1, on the reverse strand, counting down.
GGACGCCCGCGGTGTCTTTAATCACACCTACACGCATTGTAAAGGGGACTCTGTGTTGAGTGTGCGGGTGATATTTAATATTATTTCACAATCAGGTGCTTCTAACCAACATTGTTGCCGTTCATCTGTCAAAAACTTCAATGTTCAATGTTTTTTTTTTTAAATGTAATTTACTTTCTACATTGCAGATTAATATTAAAATATTATCTAGTAAACAAAAAGATGCATGGCCTTCACAATCCCCTGACCTAAACCTAATTGAGATGGTGATTTGAGCTTCACAGCTAAAAACAGCAACTATTGTTCAGCACCTCCAGAAACTCTTTCAAGATGCTAAGAAAAAGGAAAAGGAACATACGTAATAACACATATGACTAAATTAATAAACAAAAATAACTATATTAATGCTACAATCTATTTAAAAACATTAAACAATTTATTAAAAAAACGTTTAATGTTTTTAAAGAATTACAATTTAATTATTTATTTAGTCATATGTATCTTTAGGGGTATTGTATTAATGCCAAAGTACATCCTTTTGTAACTTAAATATCAAAATATGTATAATGTTGATGATTACAACACATTTCTACGTTTTTAGGGTGTAATAGTGAATAAATACTGCATATTGGCAGTGTTGAATAGATGTTTGTGGATCGATTGAGCGCGCTGTTTCGGTCGAGGAGTCAACAAAGACGTTCTTTAACCTCATTTTTTAATTTTCGCTTTGCGAAGCTCTTTGGAAAACACTCGCAGAACTGGCTCATTCTTTACTTACGTCATTTGTTAGTTCGTTCGATATTCGCAAAGATTGATAGTTTTCGGGGAAACCCACCTCTGTTCTGTTAGTTCCTCTCTGAAAATTACAAAACTGTGAAATACTTGATTAATTTAGATTTGATTAACCTGCACTTGCAAGAAGTGCAAACCCTGATCTTGCACATACAGAACAGTTGTTTTATATGATTCACATGGTTTACTGTACAAAGAAAAAATTTATAATTCAAGCTCTTATACAGCTGCATCTGAATATTTTGGACCCAACCGTAAGAGTCCTATTTTTGCGATCTATAGGTGAGCCGTCAAGCATGTGCACTGCACAGCTTGATTAAGAGTGTGTCTGTGTGTCTTTGGTGTCATTGTGAAGACGCAAAACTGCTTGACTCGAAACACGCAAAATGCATGAACTAATTCTCTTAAAAAAATAATGAGGGTGTTTTGGGGCTTAACATGAAATAAACCAGTCAGTGTTTTACTCAAGTTACTGTAATGAAGTAGATTTTATGAGTAATTTGTCATTTTTAAAGTAGTTTTTAATATTGGTAATTTTACTTTTACTCAAGTACATTTTGACACAAGTAATCTACTTTGCTACATTGAAAAACCTCTGATTGCTGAGTAAAAAATAAAATGCTGGGAAAAAAACAGTTGTCTGAATTAAAAAATATATATTAATTGGCGTGGATGTGCCGGCGCATGGATGTTTGCGCGCGGAATTAGAGGCAATAACGTCCTCATGCAATACAAAATGTGCCCCGCCGGACTGAGCTGTCAGCTTTCAAAACTTCCACATCAAACCTGAGAAAGCATGTGGTTGTAAGTATTTTTATCATTAAACAATCTGCTTGAATGTTAAAAAAAACATTTAAATAGCAGTTACAGCATAGCAACGGCAAGTTAAAATATAACAATGAACTGTAAAACTAAAAATACAGTTTATAGTCACATATACGACCATAACAAAAGTTATGGTCGTATAGGTGACTTTAAACTGTATTTTTTAAAGTAAAGAAAAAAATTGGATTATAGAAACCTATGCCACTTGTTCTTGAAAAGTTTTATAGGGTGGTCTGAATAAATACTGCCTGAAAGGTCCAAATTATTATGTGAAATAATAGTTAATTAAAAACAATTTAACTTATGATTTGTTGTACTTTTTTTTACATCAAATAATTAAAAGTAACTATGTAACTTTTACTCAAAGTACATTTTAAATTGAGTACTTTTTTACTTTTACTCGAGTAGATTTTTAGATGGGTACTTTTATTTTTACTATGTACTATGTACAGGCCCTATGTAAGTGTTTCCCTATTCATTTTTTTTTTTGTTGCATGTTTGTCACTCTTAAATATTTCAGAGCATCAAACTAATTTCAACACTAGTCAATGACAACACAAGTAAACACAGTAAAATGCAGTTTTTAAATGTTTTTTATTAAACATACATGGTCCTGTGTGTGTGAAAAAGTGTTTGCCCCTAAATAATAAATAATAACTGATTGCACCACCCTTTAGCAGCAACAACTGCAATCAGTCGTTTGCGTTGCTATGGTATCCCATTTGGTTGCTATGGTGTCTCAGTTGGTTGTCACCTAGTAGTTGCTGTGGCACCTCAAGTGGTTTGTTGGGTAGGTATGATTACCCAAATGCAGCTCTAAACAAATTGAGGGAGGCAAGGATCCAGATCAGGAAAGCATTAATAAGAGCAGCAGCCCTGTGCTGGAGAATATGAAGACCCTGGTAAAAGTCAAATTTAATGTGTGACACTGTTTGTGGTCTTTAGTCATTTCCTGTTCATCTTATCAGCAGAGTTAAATTCACCCTCTCAGCTCACAGAACTGAAGTCGTTTCAGTCTCACAGTTTTGCACAGTTATCAGCAAATCAGACGTCATCTTCTGTGTCCTCAGAAGAATCTGATGCTTATCATAATCTTATAAATAAATGTTGTTTTAAGTGTTTCTGAGAAACTGCACGACTACAGTGCTGTGAAAAGTATTTGCACCCTTTCTTTAGGTTTTGCTTTTTTGACTTACTTATATTTCAGGGATTCTTGAGACAAGAGACACAATGGGTTTTTAATTTCTAAAAATAAAATGTTAATTTTTACTAAATATATTTATATATTATAGTTGTCCTAGGTGTTGGCCTTTTGATGCTGTGAAAATACAATCTCCCAGGTTTAACATTTGTAACATTTTTTTTTCATGTTTGGTGGACAAGCCTGGGATTTTGTCAACACCGTAAGACACTAAGAAACATAAAAATATTGTATTGTATTTTGAATAAATTTATTGCAATTATTTTGACTACTGGATGTTATTTTAATCTGTGTTATTTAATCCATGTTATTAAACTAATACTATTACTTTAAAAATATATATATATTATCAAGCTGCTGATTATTATAACTGGGGAAATATACATTTACACATTTATTTTAAATCTCAAAAACAAACAATGATAGTCAGCAACACAGAAATTACAAATTTATTTAGGAAAAGCAGTGTTTTTATTGAGATAATCTGAGACAATGTTATAAAATGTCTTTTTAAAAACAAAAAGGAAAAGAAAACTCATCTTATGGAGTTGACAAACTGTTGATGCATTAGAAGAGAACTGGAGATAACTTCATTTAACATGACCATTGAACTTCAAAATCTAAACTTATCAACTGTAACATTTCAGGATAAAAGGCTAATTAATATCAATCCTTACTTTGCACTCACACCCACTTTAAAAACAGGAACTTGGCAGTAGGCATATCAGATCTCTTGAATAGTCCATAAACTCATCAAATATACAGATCATGGAGAAAAACAATAAGAATGTTTATTAATTCCGCCTTTGGAAAAAAAAAATCATGAACTCATCTTGTATCATGGCATGAATTTAAATACCTGGCAACAACCGATTGAAAAGGTCCTCATTACAAAATTTCCTATGGAGTTGACGTCTGATGGAGTCTTACGGAGTTGACGAAATCTTACATTTTTCGCCATAACACGTGATTTCTTTGCAGAAGCCATCTTGTTTATCACCAGCTGCTTGTGGCCTCAACAATAAAGTTAGACCAAACATTTATTTCTTAATGAAATCACATAAACCTTGAATTTTGGAGTTGACACTCTATGGTTGTGACATAGCTGGTTTTGTAAAAGAAGATAATTAAGGCAAAATATAAGAAATATTTACTTACCAGAGTAGTGGCCTTATGGCACGTCCACCAAACAGGAAGAATAATTACTTAAAAAACATGATAACAGTAGCTATTGTGTTTGTTTTATTTTACTTTTAACAATTAAGTATTGTAAAGTCATGAAACTTGCTTTCGGACAAGGGTATTTTAGGTTCAGGCAGCACACTAGGTGATGTAAAATAAAATATGTGTAAAAAAACATTAATTCACATTTTGTGGTATAAATATGTTCTTGTTTTATTGTTTATAATCTAATTATTTGTCATTTTTTAAACACATTTTAAGAATTACAATGAGTTTAATCTCTCGGACATATTTTGTCCCTCATCTCAAGAATCCTTGATTTACATGTTTTAGGTTATCAAACAAACTGTAATGACACTCAAAAACAACCTGAGTATATAAAAAAGCAGTTTTCAAATTATTTTATTAATTAAGAGAAAAAAGCTGCTTGCTATGCTTATTTCAACATCGCTGCTTACTATGTGAGCTGATCGTGTCCTGAGAATTGAGTGTCACTACTAAGCAGCTAACAGCCGAAAAAACAGAGCAGACAGCAAGCCACCAGGGTTGCCAGATTGTTACAGTGGGCTTCAGATAAAACCAGCTGATGTTCAGCATATCAACAGTATTACAGGGTTTATTCCAAGTAAACTAGTAAATTATTTGATGAAAGAGAGAGAGAGAGAGAGAGAGAGAGAGATACAGAGAGAGAGAGAGAGAGAGAGAGACCAATGACGGGAGTGAGAGAAAGCGCTATATAAAAAATGTCTAGTGGAAGTGATGCACAGATACAGAAACCGATTCTCCTTATGAACATTTTCATCACCTGGTAAGAAACCCACAATTACAGTGTCATGAGCAAATGTCTACAATCAGCAGTTTCAAAGAACGTATAGTGATTTCTAGCTGTGTGAAAAAAGTATTTATTTGAATACCTCACCAAAAATGTAAAATGAACTGAACTTTGAACTAGTTCAGAATTAAAATTGTGAACTTTGAATGTGAACTGTTCACTTTAAGCATGTATGAACTCAACTTGAACTAGTTCAGATAAGCTTTGAACTGGAACAACACTGGTCTGAATTCACTCATGTTTCACCACTACTTAGTGAACTACATAGTCTCTCCCTATAGGAAAAAACATGGAACAGAAAGAAATTACAGATTGAAAAATAGATGACTAAGATTGTCATTGCTACATTATCCATTTTGAGGTGTGAATATGAATATTAGATACAGTAAAATAAGATTTATTTAGATCTCCAGGCAGAAACAATTGTACATATTATGAGATGGAAGGCAATTCACGACTCCAGTGCAGTCAAGGACAAATGCTTGGATGGTGGAATCCTGGTCGTAGGCGTCAGCATCATAAACCCTCAGAATAACACTGTGCTCTCCGTTTTTCAGTGCAGACTTCAGTGTGAGTATTATTCCAGTTCCTACAGTAAAGAATGAGGTGAAGGATTGTGAAGGTAGTGTCACCTGGAATTCAGGCTTTCAGTTAACAGCTGTGATGAACTAATCAAGAGTTAATAACTTGAATTTTTTGCCTCGTAATGTGTTTGAGAGGGGGAGGAAAGGGGAGGTGGAATTGGAAGACGGAGAAGGGAAGGTGGATCATGGGAGCAGGGAGTGAAAAGGGTGGGGAGGGGGCGCAAAGTTGGGATAAAAAAGCAAGCAGGAAAGAGTAAGAATGACCAGGAAGTGAAGAAACAGGTGCAAGAGGAGTGGAGGTAGAAGAAGTAAAAAAAGGTAGGAGAAACCATAAAGGCAGGAGCAGGACTGGAGGGGCTGGGTGTGGGTTTCTATAAATGTTCCAATGGGATGTCATTAAAGCTTAAGTAGGTGTCCCAAAACTGCCCATATATAGTGTATTTGAGTACCAATTGCAACCAATACTAACAACTAATACCAGTACCAAATTTAGAGGCAATTTGCATTCAAAAAGAAAAACTTACTGGATTCGTTCATTCTGGCGTTCCAGTGGATCCTGCTCTCTCCCTGGAGTTCCACAGTGAACGGAGCGGCAAAACCAGGCCCATCCTTATCCGTCACAGACAGCAGAACTGGAGCCGGATCCTTATTGCACACTGTGATCTCCCTCTCTTCAATAACAGGAGCGTTATCATTCACATCTTGCAGCTCGATCACAAGGGTTCCTGTACCTGTAGCTGGAACTTGATCTGCAAAAACATTTTGAAGGTTTTTAAGAGGATGATGCACCATTAAAGCATTTCCTTCAGACAGAGAACAGGAAAACTGACTTACCATTATCCACAGCCAAGATCAGAACTTTATATTTGCCATCTTTCACAAAAGGAGACTCTCTGTCCATGGGGCTCTTCACTCTGATCAGTCCAGTGTCTCGGTCAACACTCACCCAGCCAGCAGGATCTTCACTAGATATACGGTATCTACAGCAAACAGCATCACACATTAGTACCAGTGTTCCTAAGAAGGTAACTATTAATACCAATGAGGGAATTCCAACAAGGAGGATCTTACGTCACTGTCTGAGCCCTCGCTGTGTCTGGATCAGTGGCGGTGTAAACGGTCAGTTCAGTACCAACTTCCAGATCTTCAGGTTTAGAAATGATCTGCTCCACTGGGTCAAACACTGGAGCCTCATTCACATCCTGAACATTCACGATGACTGTGGCAGTGGATGTCCGAAGGGGTTTGGCAAACGGAACTTCATTCTCAGCGACCACCAGCAGAGTGTACTTGTTGTTCTGTTCAAAGTCCAGTGGCTGTAAGAATAACACACAAAAAATTAACTGAATGGAACAAAAAAAACAGTGAAACCAGGAGTCAGTGAGCCAGTGTTAGACACTGTAGTACCGTGTCTGTAGTAATCATGCCCTCCTGTTTGTTGGGTCCTGTGCTAATGCTGAAAAATCCACCATTGTTTCCATAAATGATCCTGAACTTGGCCATCCAGGCAGGAGACTGAGGTTCATCTCCATCAGTCACTGGTAGCTTAACCACCACAGCTCCTACTTTATTCTCCGGGACTGATGCAGTGTACTGAAAGGCCAAAACACACTAATTGAAGGCATTTTCTCAAATAGATTACAGATTTTAACATGAATGCACAATTAAACACATTTAAAATAAACACACTGAATCTGATTTATAATATTACATGTTTCTTTATATATGTATACACAACAATAGAAAAAACAGCCTGCTTAAACTAACACCACACATAAAATTCATATGTTTACATGATTTTATTGGAGACAAAATGTTGACATTCACAGTGAGGGGGGGAAAAGGTTGTGAACCCCTAGGCTAATGACTTTACTAAAAGCTAATTTTAGCCAGAATGTGATGAGATTGGGTGTGTTGGTTAAAGCTGCCCTGCCCTATAGAAAACACACACCAGTTTTGAGTTTGCTGTTGTTAAGAAGCATTGCTTGATGTGAATCATGCCTCAAACAAAAGAAAAGAAGACCTACGTTCAAGAATTGTTGACTTGCGTAAAGCTGGAAAGGGTTAAAAAAGCACCTCTAAAAGTCTTGATGTTCATGTGTCCACTGTAAGACAGACGCTCTACAAATGGAGAAAGTTCAGCACTGTTACTGGAGCTGCTCTCCCTAGGTGTGGTCGTCCTGTAAAGATGACTACAAGAGCACAGCGCAGAATAATCAATGAGGAAGCCACGGAGGAAGCCAGTGCTGTCCAAAAAAAACATTGCTGCACGTTTAAAGTTTGCAAAAAAACACCTGGATGTTCCACAGCAGTACTGGCTAAATATACTGTGGACAGATGAAACCAAAATTTAGTTGTTTGGAAGGAACACACAACGCTATGTGTGGAGAAAAAAGGCACAGCACACCGTCATCAAAACCTCATCCCAACTGTAAAACATGGTGGAGGGGGCATCATGGTTTGGGGCTGCTTTGCTGCCTCAGGTTCTGGACAGATTGCCGTCATCAATGGAAAAATGAATTCCCAAGTTTACCAAGACATTTAGCAGGAAGACATAAGACCATCTGTCCACCAACTGAAGCTCAACAGAGGATGGATGATGCAACAAAACAACGACCCAAAACAGAATAAATCAACAACCGAACGGTATCAACAGAATACGCCTTCTGGAGTCCTGACCTCCTGAACCCAATTGAGATGCTGTGGCATCATGACCTCAAGAGAGCGATTCACACCAGATATCCCAAGAATATTATTGCTGAACTGAAACAGTTTAGTGAGGAGTAATGATCCAAAACTCCTCCTGACTGTTGTTCAGGTCTGATCTGCAACTACAGGAAACATTTGGTTGAGGTTTTTGCTGCCAAATGAGGATCAACCAGTTATTAAATCCAAAGGTTCACATACTTTTCCCCCCCTAACTGGGAATGTTAACATGTTGTGTTCAATAAAACCATGCAAACATATAATTTTTTGTGTGGTATTAGTTTAAGCAGACTGTGTTTGTTTATTGTTGTGAAAATCATTTAATGACCAATTTATGCATAAATCCAAGGATTCCTATTAACTATAAACCATTTTTTATGTATCTAACTATATTATCTTACCGATTTCTTTTCAAACTGTGGAGCGTGGTCGTTGCTATCAGTTACAGTAATAACAGCTGTTCCAGTGGTGACGAGGCCATTACCCATCATATCTGCAGCTTGGATCAGCAAGGTGTACTCAGGATAATTCTGGAAGAGATGATGTTCATGAATTAATCTGCTTTATTAACTCATTCCACATCATCTCAGTATTCATAACCCTGATTTCTGCTCTCACCTCTCTGTCCAGCCCATCAGAGTTCACTCTAATCCCTCCAGTAATCGAGTTAATGATGAACATGTGTGGATCTGGCAGTGGTGGATCCTGACTGATGATGGTGTATCTGATGTCTGCATTATCAGTTTCAGGATCGTCTGAGTCGGTGGCATTGACTATCATGAACTCAAACTCTTCAGAGAGAGAGTAATAAAGTTCATGAGACATTATAAAGTGAATAGGAAAAACTAAATTTAAAGCCATAAAAATATTAGATATTTATCTCAACAAATGAAGCTACCTCGAGGTGAAGCTTCTGGAACACTGCCAAGGAAAGGGTTTTGGGTGAAGATGGGCTTATTATCATTTGCATCAATTACATAGATGATAATCTCCATAGGTTTTTCCTCAACCTCACCATCAGCTGAAACAGCATGACACTTAAACTGGAAAAAAATATAATAATTATTGTTAAGTGAAAAATAAACTGAACTGAGCTAATGTCTAGTGTTTTTCCACTTCAACTAGCAGGTCTAAAGTCTCTTACCACATATTTATCTTTGGTCTCCCGGTCTAGAGGCTTTGTTACATAGAGTGAACCATTGTTTTTATTAATGGTGAAAACCCCCACTGGAGTCTGGTCTTCTCCTTCTCCCTTGATGCTGTAGATCATCTTAGTTTCCTTCACATAATCAGACTTGATCTGGATACAGATTAAACAGTTTAGTACAAAATAGAACAGGTACATAGAGAAGATTTGCTTGCAGTTTAAATTAGAGATCATCTACAGTGGCAAAAGTATTCATACCTTGAACTTTTTTCACATTTTGTCACCAAACAACCACAAACCTAAATGTATTGTATTGAGATTTTAAGTGACAGACCAACACATAATAGCACATAACTGTGAAGTAGAATGAAAATTATCTATTTTTTTTTTAAGTGTGACATGCAAAAGTATTAATCCCGTACCTCAACAATACTTTCCAGAGCCAGTATTTTGGGCTTTGTCTCTACCAACTTTGTGCATCTAGAGATTGAGGTTTTTGCTCATTCTTCTTTAAAAACAGCTCACGCTCAGCCAGGTTGGATGGAGAGTGTCGGTGAACAGCAGTTTTCATGTCTCGCCACACAAGCTCAGTAGTATTTAGGTCAGGACTTTGACTGGACCATTCTAACACATGAATATTCTTTGATCTAAACAATTCCACTGTACCTCTGGCTGTATGTTTAGGGTCATTGTCTTGCTGGAAGGTGAATGTCCTTCCCAGTCTCAAGTCTTTTTTTTCTTCCAGGTTTTCTATCAGGATTGTCCTGTATTTAGCCCCACCCATCCTTTCATCATCCCTGACCAGCTTCCCTGCTTTCCCTGCTGAAGACAAGCATCTCTACAGCATGATGCTGCCACCACCATGTTTCACAGTGGGGGTGGGGTGTTTAGGATAAGGAGCAGTTCAACTTTTGTTTCATCTGACCGTAGAACCTTCTTCCACATGCTTGCTATACAAACATCACTTCTTATGTCTTTCTTTAAACAGTGGCTTTCTTCTTGCCACTCTTCCCCAAAGGTCAGTTTTGTGGAGTGCACAACTTATAGTTGTCCTGTCGACAGATTCTTCCGCCTGAGCTGTGGATCTCTGCAGCTCCTACAGAGTGACCATGAACCTCTTGGCTGCTTTTCTGACCAGTGCTTTCCTTGCTCGATCTGTCAGTTTGTGTCGACCATGCCAATGACTTGGTGGGTTTGCAGTTGTAAAATACTTCTTCCATTTTTGGAAGATGGATTGAACAGTGCTCCTTGGGATGCTTAAAGGTTGGGAATGTCTTTATATCTTTATAAACTATCCCTGCTTTAAATTTCTTCTCCACAACTTCATCTCTGACCTGTCTGGTGAGTTCCTTGGTCTTCATGATGCTGTTTGTTCACTAGTGTTCTCTAACAAACCACTAAGGCCTTAATAGAACAGCTGTATTTATACTAAGGCTAAATTACATACATCTGGACTCTATTAACTTATTAACTTCTGAAGGCAATTGACTGCAAAATAAAGGGGGATGAAAACAGAGTAAGGCTTTAGAGTAAAGGGGGATGAACACTTTTTTATTTTATAAAAAAATTTAAAACAATGAATTATTTTCATTTCACGTCACAATTTTGTGTTTGTTCATCACTTAAAAAAAGTGTGTGGTTGTAAGGTGACAAAATGTGAAAAAGTTCAAGGGTTATGAATACTTTTGCAAGCCACTGTGCACATACCACTGCTATCTCCTTGGGGAATTGGCCTCTTTGGTTCTCTGGGACATTGAGCGGTGGAATCACCCAACTTCTCTTTCTCCTCTTCAGTCCTGCTGAAGATTCTGGAAACGTCAGAACTGGACCAGGTTGGACTTCAATCAGAAAAAAGACCACAGTTTAAATGTTTCTAATATTCTTTTGTTCTACATACTTTTAATCATCCGTAGGATACTATTTATTAGATGGTTGATGCTCTCAATAAATGTTATGATATATTAACCTTAAACACTATACAGTATTTTACAGTTAAAGCTGCAGACCTGTGACTGTTGCTGCTTTTTCAGGGTCAGGCCCCTCCTGGATCCCATTGACCGACATCTGCCATTTAGTACAAGATATGATAAGTTAAAACATTTCCAGAGGCCAATATACCAATATATATATATATATATATATCAGTCATTATTCGAGTGCTCTGCCTCTTGTACTGTACATCACTGTACAGTAAAGTAACAGGGAGGACAATTTCAGCAAAAAATGGCATTGGTTTAAACTGAAATGACAGGGTGGATACAGTATTCTAAGAGATAAACAACTTGATATTCTCTAAAGTTAAATAAATAATTGAAATTTGTAAATTAAAAAAAAAACATTGTTAAAAACATATAGCCAGCAAAGAATTGTGTTATTTAACCAGTGATGTCTGTAATCTGACCCTTTTTTTCAGTAACGAGTAATCTAACGCGTTACTATTTTCAATCCAGTAATCAGATTAAAGTTACTTATTCAAGTCACTGTGCGTTACTCTCTCTCTCTCTCCACCTCACTCCGCTCTCTTCCCCATCACCTTTACATTCCTCCCGTCTCTCTCTCGCGCTCGGCGTGTCTTTAGTTTCCGCCCGTTCTCGTTTTTACGCCAGTTCTCGGGCTCCCTATCTCTTTATAAAGGCGTTTTTTTCCCGGCCGTGTCCCAATTCACTAGCCAGGGCAGCGGTCTGCACAGATCTGATTGGCAGAGGAGAGCGTTTGAAGATTTTACACCACACGTGATTGGTCTGTGCCGCAGAGCGCGTATACCGCAAATACAAGGAAAGTTCTGACGCTTTAAATGAATTTAAAATTAAATCCTTTTCAGTAGTTTATCGGTTTAGGGCTGGATTGGAGAACGTCTGGGTCCAGACCCAGACCGTATATATGTGATCCCTGGCCTCGACCATATACACGGTTCTGTTTTATAAAACCACTCCTTGCTGCCCTGCAGAGAACAACAAGTTCAATGTTCAGTTTTACAGTTTTAAATATGTCACGTCAAGAAAGACTTTCTTTATTTTATATATTTTTATAAAAACAAGTATTTATGCTAAGTGAAATCAAGAAAGACTATATTTATTTTTTTATAATAAAAAATATTTATGTTTAGTTAATAAAAGAGAAATGGTCTTTTATTTTTTATAAAAAAAACTTATTTTTTCAGGAAATAGTTCAACTTTAAATATCTAGAGATAAATTGTTGCTGTTAAAAATGCATTTTCCAATAAAGGGAGTATTGGCAAAACTGGTTATAATGTTTATGTTAAGGCGGCGGGAGGTGGTGTCTGCAGCTGCTGAAAGTAACTAATAAAGTAAATAAAGTAACTTAGTTACTTTTAAAATCAAGAAATCCATAAAGTAACTAAGTTACTTTTTAAAGGAGTAATCAGTAATCAGTAATCGGATTGTAACTATACTGTTTTTAACCACTTGAAAGACCTAATAAAATGATTAATTAAGTAAATAAGTATTCATTTCAGTTACTCACCTGAAGCAAAATGATCAGAAGGGATATAAGGACCATGCTGTGTTCTGTACCCATCCAACTGCAGTGCTGATGAGTGGGTTCAGGGTGATATTAAAAAATAATCATGAAGCTGCTGAAAGCTTTAGGCTGTGCGCTGTGATGCGTGATGCTTTCTGAAACGTTCAGTTTTTATCTGAAGCCACTTTTTCTTTAAACCGCAGCTAATCAGCAGAGTTTCAAAACCACCTGTGAGAACCGAGGCCTTGTACACATGACTGCATTTCCTTTAAAATCTCTTGCAAATCTCAATACTCAAGTGTTCAGTGCAATGGAGCTCTGTGTAAAAATATTCCCCAATTCTGTGAAAATTGTCTGGAAAGGTAAAAAAAATTAAAATTTATTTCAATTTAAACAAATAGAAAAAAAAACACAACTACGCAATTTGCAGTGCAAATAAAAATGTATACAGTTAGGCCCATGCAAATTTGGACAGTGATGCAATCTTCATGATTTGGGCTCTGCATGCCAACACACTGGATTTGAAATGGAAAAAAGAGAGAAGTAACTGGTGTGTTTAATTCAAGGGGAACTGTTTAGGAATCACAACCAGTTTTCTTCAAAAGCCTCCTTATTTCAGGGCCTTAAATGTAATTGGACAAGTTAGCTTTTCCATAAATAAAATGTTAATTTTTAATACTTTGTTGAGAATCCTTTGCAGACAATAATTCCCTGAAATTTAGAATCCCTGGACGCAGGGACGTGCACAGGAATCTTGAAGGGCAGTTGTTCTAACCTGAAGAAAGGGCAAGGGCAACCCCCCACCCTCAAAAATAAAAATAAAATAAAAAAATACAGTAACAGAACAACCTCAGAGGTTTTTCACTGTAAGCACACTGTCTTTATTGAAATATTGCAGTGTGAAAATGTACGCAGTGTAAAGTGTTAAAATATGAGGATGCTTAATCAATTAACCCACTGTCTTCTATCTTTATAATCCTGCAAAGTCTCTCTGCTTCACCTGTTGCTTGTTTTTTCTCAGCCAACTCTGCAGAGATTTTCTGCATTAACACAGCGTGCATGTGAATAATTCGAATAGTGCTTTATGTCCGTCATTCATCTTGCTTGATAAAATGAAATGTTATCAGCTGCATGTAACTTCGTTTGGTTAGCCTCCCACAAAACAACCTGAGCCGTGTAAAACGTTGACTGCAAGCTAGCTGGCTGCCCGGTCGTGTGCTGCGCTTTTTTTTTTTTCTAGTGAAGCGTGCTGCGTGTCCCCCACTATGCCCGCGCCCCTCCTTTTTGCCTCTCGAGGTGTCTGAATCTGAATGATTGACTTTGTTTTACGAAACTTCAATCAAAATTATGAATTATAAAGAAAATCTTGTTGAAATATGAAATCATATTTGCCTATATTATTTTTTCCCCTCCCTCGGAAGGGCAATATCAGCCAAGGACGGCAAAAGGGCAGTTGCCCAAGCACATTGGGCCATAGCGTCTGCACGTCACTGCCTGGACGTCAACAAACACTGGGTTTTCCCCTTTATGATGCTTTGCCTTTACTGCAGCTGGCTTTAGTTGTTGCTGATTTGTCTTAAGCGAGTGAAATGCTGCTCAATCGGATCCAAAACTGGTGATTAACTCGGACGCTGCAGAATATTCCACTAATCAATCTTGCTGCGTTTGGTTAAATCTGAGCAGAAAGTAAATCCCTGTTATTTAAGAATTCACCCTCCTGCTTCTGTCTTCTGTCACAATAAACACTACTGTCCCCAAGCCTCTAAAACCCATGCACACCCAAACCACCAGCACCATGTTTAACAGAGGATGTGAAGAGATTTGTGTCGTTCCATCATTCCAGTACAGGCTGGTCTTAGTTTCAGCTGTCCAAAGAACACTTTTCCAGACCTGGCATCTTTAGATATTTTTTTCTAATAAAGTCTTCTGTTTATGGTAGACTGAGATAGTAATATACCACCTGGAGAGTGTTTTTTTTGTGTTTTTGTTCTTAATTAAGCGTCACAATCACGCTCATTGTTTTGTTTGTTCTAACAAGATGCAAAAGATGGATCCTCTCATGATGACAGTAGGAGAGAATCCTGGTTTCAAGCATTTAATAAAAGAGCTCGAGCCCTGTTACAATATTCCATCCCAAAAACTAAACATGGTTAAAATGAAGATTTGTTGTTATTATGAAGTTAATAAAGGCGAGGCTATACAGAATGCCCAGCCTCTTTATTTATTCAACCAACCGTACCGAAAACGTACCGAAAACGTACTGAAATGTGGGGTTTTTCTGTACCGTTACACCCATAGTTTTCATACAGCCTCTAATATCATGATTTACCTGACAGCTATTCGTCCAATATTTACACAGAAATGTTTATTAGAAATGTTTGATACCTGTTTTAATGGCCCTGATAACTGTTTTAACTAGTGAACTAATAAACTAATAAAACTGTGCTAATAGGGTAAAGCAGTTCAGCAGAGTAAAGTATAATATATTGTGATGTACAGGACAGAAGAGAGTTGTACAGAATTGCAGGAGAATGCGGACGGATGAACAGACGGACGGATGGACGGACAGATAGATACAGCTGACATCATGAGTGGATATAGTGAATACTGCCCCTCAGGCAGGTTATCTGTGTACACAGTGAGGCAGACAGGGACTTCCCACATTGAAATTCCACCTTACCTTATTTGGAACTGGATGTAAGGATGAGTTCACCTGTGTAACAAAACAAAAGGAAAAGTAAATCACCTCAGTAGTTCTGCTTCACAGTTCTCCATCCAGCTCTGAGAGGAGTTCCACTCCTGAGAGGAGTTCAGCTCTGAGAGGAGTAACAGCTCTGAGAGGAGTAACAGCTCTGAGGAGCGGAGAGTTCTGAGGATTATTGGGTTTATTTTCTGTTACATGGAGACTTTGAGGAGTGTACAGCTGGGGGTTCTTCTCGTTCTACTGCAGGTATGTTCTGCTTCATGTTCTGGTGTTTATATTTATAATTTTGTAAGGGAATTTTAAACTGCTCTCTCATTTTTGTAAAAATAAATTAAAAAAATACAGAGATTTGAGTTGGATTAATGCGCCCTGCAGCCAAAAGTGCTTCCTCATTATTTGAACTAAATACAATACTAAAAACACAATATCTAGCTTATATATGATTTATATATTTATTATATATATTATATAGGATTTATATAGATTACCCTTATATATTTACTGTTCGATGACTTCCCGATATATAGGGAAAACAATATATGAACATGTACATTTATACATTTAAAATGTTAAATTTCACAAATATTGCATTTTATTCCAAAATATATTTACACTAAACACTAAATTTACTGAAACATAATAAACACAGATATCTTTAAGGTAAGTATTAGCACATATGCCTTTAACTGAGTTTCATTTGAAGTAAAACAACTGTATTTTAATAAAATAATAATTAAATAAAACAACTTACTTGCCAGTTACATTAATGCTGAATTTATGATAAAAAGTACATAAAACATTTAACAGGAACATTTTAACAATTTATGGTGGGACCTGTTTTAAAAATATCAGTAATAATAGAGGAAAACTTAACAGTAAAAATTAAAAGTGTATTCATAAAATATATTTGAAAATGTATGAAAGTGGTCAAAACCATGATTATTTAATGTGTTAGTGTTTACAATAAAAAAATGATGCAATGTATTTATTTTACATATAAAGAAGTATGTTTCTATATATTCTTTCTATATGAAAAAAACAAACAATAAATGAAAGAATATGAAGAATACCTTTCTGTATTATTTTGTTGACTTTTCAACAATGAAGTTTTGTGATTTTGCGATTATTATATTTTATGATGTAAAACGACACACACTATCCTTAAAATGTTGTGGGTAAGTTTTCAGTAGAAAATCTCTAAAATCATTTTAAAATGTTGTGCAGTCCAAGACTAGGTTTTATTCCTCCAGTAGGGCTGGGAGATATAAAATAAAAAAAATAAAAAAAATAAATCATATTTAAATATATGAGAGATTTTCAATCAGGTTTTTTTTGTAAAAAAAAAAAAAAACAGCAACATTTAAAGTTATACACAAGCTATTGTTTCCTTTTACATTTTTTTATTAATGGTTACAAATGTTTTGTCAGTTAAGGAAAATAGTAAAATATGTAAATCACTTTCACTTAAAATAGTTTTTTACAGGTTTCAAACAGAAGCAAAAAAATGTCTACTAAGATTCACTCTGCAGCTTTTATATGTAAAGATGTACAATCTCCATTATAAAAAAAATCACATTAAGAAAACAATTCTATTAATCAAATTGACATTTTGATTTACGTCCCAGCCCCACACTCTGATATAATAACTGTGTCTGTTTCAGTGGCTCTTATTACAGACAAATACAGCTCTAGAAAAAAAGAGACCACTCCAAAATGATGAGTTTTTTTTTATTTTACCAAATTGAAAACCTCTGGAATATAATCAAGAGGAAGATGGATGATCACAAGCCATCAAACCAAACTGAACTGCTTGAATTTTTGCACCAGGAGTAAAGCAGCATAAAGTTATCCAAAAGCAGTGTGTAAGACTGGTGGAGGAGAACATGGTGTCAAGAGGCATGAAAACTTTGATTAAAAATCAGGGTTATTCCACCAAATATTGATTTCTGAACTTTTAAAACTTTATGAATATGAACTTGTATTTTTTTGCATTATTTGAGGTCTGAAAGCTCTGCATCTCTTTTGTCATTTCAGCCATTTCTTATTTTCTGTAAGTAAATGCTCTAAATGACAATATTTTTATTTGGAATTTGGGAGAAATGTTGTCTGTAGTTTATAGAATAAAACAACAATGTTCATTTTACTCAAACATAAACCTATAAATAGCAAATTATTATTCCAGAGCTGTATTATAACTATAAAATAACTCAAAATACTGAGAAATTTACTATTATTAATTAATTAGTTGAAATATTGGTAGTATTGGTCAGTTTTATATTCCTGCACTTTTGGGCCTCATTCAGTAAAAGTGTTTATGTGTTTGAAGAAAATAAATGGCGTTTTTTTCTCGTCCTTTATTAAAGGTACTCTCCTCCAGCTTTGCTGAACAGACGCCATGTTTAAACGGATTTGATTCAGAGGTTTTCACCTTTAAAGTGGACAGACCTTATCTTCACAGAGGCAGGAAGCTGGGCAGAGGTAAGAGGTTATTGCACACAATCAGATTTCTATCTATTCTGTCTGATTTTCAGTGGAATTCAATTAGAAAATTTGTCATGAAAAGTTGCCCTAAAGGGATGGAAAAGTCATGAAGGAATCATGGAAATTTATTGGTTAAAACGTGGATGAACCCTGTAGTGACGTGCCCGGCCTCAGTGCTGTAGGCTATAAGATCAAGTTTCTGTGTTTTGTGTTGCTAAGTGTATATAGACTATATGCTGGCTGGGTCTAACATTTGCATTACTTCTAGTTTATATCACTGACAATAAAACAATTAAAAATCCCAGTTGTTCCCTTAAATTAACAATGAAATATAGGGTTGTGCTCACTGCATTAATTTGACCTGTAAAACAGGTCACATTTTTTATCTTATATAGTTTTTCATTCTAAAGGATAGTCAGCAGAACACACATTTAATACATTCAAATTAACTTAGTATTTAATAATTAAAGTTCTTCAATATGAAAAATGAACTCTCTGAACTAAAGATTTCTAGTTGGCACAACTGTTAGTTTTTTTCAAAATTTAAAAATCTAGTACAGCTGCCTTAAAATTTTTCTCAACTTTTGCATTGTTACAGTGTAAAAAAACAATAATCCAGGAATTTCTGAAAACCTGTTAAATAATAATGGTTTGCATCACAATGTTATTAAACCTTTTCTAATACAGTGTTCCCAGCTAGACAAATATTAACATTATAAAAACGTTAAAAGTTCACATTCACAAAACTAAAAATTAAAAACAATGATACAAGTGATGTTGCAGCAGCGTTACGTTTATTTCAACTTTTATAAACATTCTAAGAAAGTCCAGAAATTATGACAGACTGAATATTCAAAGAATGTTAACTGTAACATTCAGAAAACTTTATACTAACCAAAAATTCACTTGCTGTCTATCTCTGTGTTTCTAGTAATATCTTTGTAATTACACAGCACATAACAATGATTTGAACATTTCTTAAATCTGTAGCGTCTCCTCTTACAAATTCATCTTATCATATGATCATATATGACTCACATCCTGGGTTTCAATGCGTGCACCGGGGTGTCCTAACTTTTTTTGTTGGGGGCCAGAAGGAGAAGTCACGGGCCAAAGACTCTTTAATAAAACAAATAATGAAATATACCACTTTAAATATGGTGAATTGCGCACTCTCTCCGCTTTTAGACTCTGGCCCATTTTTCTGCGCTAGAAATGCGCACTCTCTCCGCTTTTAGAATCTTTCCCCCGTTTTTCTGCGCTAGAATTGCGCACTCTCTCCGCTTTTAGAATCTTTCCCCCGTTTTTCTGCGCTAGAAATGCGCGCTCTCTCCGCTTTTAGACTCTTTGGCCCGTTTTTCTGCGCTAGAAATGCGCACTCTCTCCGCTTTTAGACTCTTTGGCCCGTTTCTGACACCTAGCGTTCAAACTTTGAATCTCACATTATAAAAACCTGCTGAACAGCGGGACAACTTTCATTCTATTTCTAAAATACCTTGTGTTTGGACACCCCTGATGTAACACCAAATTACTAAAAAATTCACATCATGCAGAACACATAACACACAAAACCCTCCCTTTCCCTTCCATGAGTGTGTTGATGGATTACCAAAAATTAAACTAAATTACAATTAGGACAGTACAGAAAATAAATGATAGCAGTTGTATTTTTGTTCAAAAAGATCAAAGAAACTCTCTAAAAAATCATGAGCTAGTTTTACTTAAAAATACAGTGCAACATTTTTGCAACCTTATTTTTAAGTATAATCCACAAAGCTTTTTTAATCATTTTTACTTCATATAATAAAATGACATTACTTACCGTAATAATAATTTAGCAACAATGTTGCACTATATTTTTAAGTGAAACTAGCATTTTTACAAAAAGTCATAAAATTACATTAGTCTAAGTTTCACTACATGCCTTTACTTCGAAAAATATGTTTTTTCAGTAGGTATAATTAAATTGTATTTATTGTAAGATGGATAAGAGTAAGATTTTATGTTACTGCTTGTTAAGTCTTAGATCATTTTAAATCAACATAATTTATTTTAAAAGTGTGTCAAACCATGCCAGTTATAACTATAGTGCTGATCAGGAGATCGCTGGTTCGAATCCTGTTCATGCAGATTGCCATCAGCTACCAGAGCACAATTGGTCTTGCTCTCTCTGGGTGGGTACAGTAGATGGCGCTCTTTCCCTTCATCACTCCTAGGGTGATGTCTATCAGCACAAGGCTGCGTCTGTGAGCTGATGTATCAGAACCGAGTCGCTGCGCTTTCCTCCGAGTGTTAGCGCTGTGATGCTACTCGGTAATGCTGTATATCAGCAGCAGTTCGAAAAGTGGCGGAGTCTGACTTCACATGTATCGGAGGAAGCATGTGTTAGTCTTCACCCTCCTGGTGTTATGGCATTACTAGTGATAGGGGGAGTCCTAATTAGTGGGTTAGGTAATTGGCCGTATAAATTGGGGAGAAAATTGGATTAAAATTTGAAATAAATTTGTTTGTGTGGCGATTATTACTTTCGGATTGGGTTGTACTGGCAGTAGTTTTGGTTGTTGAATGAGTCGTGTAGAGTAGAGTGTCTCAAATGTTTCTCAGACTACTGCCTGAAGTGGTTTTATTGATTGGATTTGTATCAGTTTTATGTGTTTTGGGTGTGTTTACACTTAAGATTTGGTCTAATCTAGATATAATCCTGATACTCGAGACACATGAAGTGACCAGGTGTAAACAGGCACAGTGTTTTTAACAGGCTTTTTTCCACTGCCTGATAGATTCTCATTACAGAAGATCTGATTTCATTGCTTTTACACTTGTGTGAAATGTGGACTAGTTTCTAAGCACATCTGAATGTGGATTAAGTGGGGTGTTTACACCTCTTACCCCTGGACTTTTTATATTTACAAGTGAAAACTGAATGGGAATGATGTGATCAAACAAAAAGTCATGTTAAATCTGAGAGGTAAACAGGCTCAGCGTTCTCTTGTTTATTCACTTTCTAGCATATCTAGTGATTAAAACAGTCCAGTCTGCTAAACACATCGCCCAAAGCAACTGAACCTGTTTGGTCTTGTGCTTTCATGGTCTGTTGAAGAATTGTTATGCTCAGGTAAATGTTTCCACTGTCGGTTTAAAGTGCAGCCCTGCGTGTACTGTGGATCTTCCTTCTGTTTAAGGAAAAAAGCATTGCCCTCGTATTTCAGAGGAATAAAAATAAAGTGATTTGTAACTTTTATATAAAATAAAGTGGAGTCAAAGTAAAAGTCTCCATCAGTATTAATTTTTTCATGAAGTACACTTTCTTTAAAATACTTGGGCTAAGTACTACCGTATTTTACTCCTCTTTCCCGCCATCCTCCCATATTAGTATTTTCCCGTAAATTTCCCGTATTATATTAAAATAAAAAAATATATATTATTGAGGAGACAGGGCACTGACCGCTCTGTGTCTCTTAACCAATCGTGGAGCCGGTTCAAGGAGAAAGTCCCGCCTTTCAGGAGAAACAGCCAATCAGCTTGCAAAGGAGGGTCAGTGCGGGGAAGCCCCCCGTTGCTGTGAGTTCAGGCAGCTAAAAGAATGTTTTTAAAAGAAAGGTAACGGTAGGCTAATCATGTAAACTGTGATGAGATGCATTATAAACATGGCTATACATATTTATAAAACTCTATAATTCATCATAGCCATGTTTATTATGCATCATGAACTGTGATTATAATGCATTAATAGCTGTAGTGTTTATAACATGTTATACGTCAATACCAAGAAACTCAGTCCCAGCTTGTAGACTTGTATCATGACTAAAACAGTTTCCAACTTATAAACACACCCTCAGTAATCCTATAGATACATTTTAACCACCCATGAATTATTCTTGTCTTGAATATAGTATTAGTTATAGTCAATTATAACGTATTATAACATGTCTTTGTGCACTCTAAGTAAAGTGACAGACTTTCATTGTGGGACTAGATATTTAACGATAGCTATATACTGTTTTAACATGTATATCATATGCATAGCTTATAATGTTTTATAATCACAGGTCATAATGCTTAATAAACATGGCTATAGTGGGTTATGCATTTTTATAAATATGTATAGCCATGTTTATAATGCCTTATGAATGCATTATAATATTTTATGAATGTAGTTATAGAGTCTAATAAAGATGACATTCATAGAAAGTGTTACCTTAATTTTAAACCATGATCTTAAGAAAGCATGTGCATATTATATTAGATAGATTACTGGCTGATATTTGATGGATCTACTCCAGAAGAGTAGAATGACCTAGCGACTCTGGACTGCTGCACTGAAATATCTTAGTTAATAGTTAATAGTTGTTAAACATTTTCTGTGTTGTCTGTACTTGAACATACAGTGGCTTGCAAATGTATTCATACCCCTTGAACTTTTTCACTTGTTTGTCACCTTACAACCACAAACTTAAATGTATTTAATTGAGATTTTAAGTGATAGACCGATACAAAGTAGCACGTACTTGTTAATTGGAATGTAAATTATTCATGGTTTTCATGGATACATTTTAATCAAATACAAATCTGAAAAGCAAGGAGAGGATAAGAGGTTAGACAAGCAGCCATTCTGCATCACGGAAAAGTAATACTGCTCATCACCCTGAACACATAATCCACTGTAAAACATGGTGGTGGCAGCATCATGCTGTGGGGGTGTTGTTCTTCAGCAGGGACAGCAGGGAAGCTGGTCAAAGTTGATGGGAAGATGGATGGAACGAAATACAGGACAATCCTAGAATTAAACCTGTTGAAGGCAACAAAAGACCTGAGACTAGAAAGGAGATTCACCTTCCAGCAAGACAATGATCCTAAACATGAAGCCAGAGCTACAGTGGAATGGTTTAGAATGACTCAGTCAAAGTCCTGACCTAAATACTACTGAGCTTCTGTGGCAAGACATGAAAATTGCTGTTCACAGACGCTCTCCATCAAACCTGGCTGATCTTGAGCTGTTTTATAAAGAAAAATGGGGCAAAAAATCTCTAGATAAAAGTCTGTAGATGCACAAAACTGGTAAAGACAAACCCCAAAAGAAATACAGCTGTAACTGCAGCAAAAGGTGTCAGCTAATACTGAATCCTTTTTTGTTTGATTAAAATTGTAAAAACAATCCTTTTCATTCCACTTTTCAATGATGTGCTACTTTGTGTTAGTCTATCACTTGAAATTTCAATAAAACAGATTAAAGTTTGTGGTTGTATGGTGACAATACACAAAAGACTTAATGGGGTTTGAATACTTTTGTAAGACACTTTACCTGACCCAGGTTATAAGGAGCTTGCTATTGAGTTTAATCTGGTGTGCTAGGACAGCATTTTGCATTTTACAGCATTTGTCCTGAAGGCACCCTGTCCAGCCTATTAATCAGTTAATCAGTTAATTACCATAAGCCATGTAAGAGTGGCATTGGGTGTGTCAATAAAACAACCACAATGTACAAGACAGAAAGCCTCCAGGACAAGGTCTGAGAATCCCTGTGTTACACTGAGAAAAGCACAAAAACCTGCACTGGGAACATTACAAGAGCAGCCATCAAACAGACAGTCTATTCAGATCAACATTTTTCTCTGTCGTTCTTAAAAACTCAGTGAATTCCAGTTTGGCGCCCCAATACAATGCCACCATTGCAACAGCCAACTGGAAAAAGTTGTTGAATAACATGAATCACATTATTTTTAAAGCAATTCAGCCATGAAGTTTTCAACCATGTAAAGTTATAGAATGGAGTGAATGATTCAGTGGCGTGAAGTTCATATTGTGGGTACCCCTTCTGCAACACCCCATACCCACAGACATACACATAGACGAATATTACAATAACTACATATTCTCTGTCTTGACCTGAGTTATATGAACTTAATACACATTAACAATCCACAACTACAGCTAAAAACGACAAAAGTACCATGTACAACCCATCTGTGCAGTAAATACACACTAATGTGCACTCTTAGAAACACGCTGTCAGTCCTGACGTTGTCATTCTGCCTGCTATGAACTGCTATGACACACACACTAAAGACACCAAGATCACGTGACCCTACAGCTTTTTAACTCGCCGAGCTTCTGACTGCCCACACCTGTTCCTTTTAGTATATATACCCCTTGTTTTCAGTAGCCTCTCGCCCGGTATTGAATCTAGTTTCTCGCTCTTCTACGTAGTGTTTCTTTTGTTTATTGCTCTTTGTTTCTGACCCGTTTATATTGCCTTGCCATTTTCACTTATTTTTTTTACCATTGCCAACCCTTGTTTTTTATTATTAGACATCTCTTTTTGCCTAGCCCTGTTATCTGTTTGAATATCCCGTGTATGGCTCTTTTTGTCTGCTCTCACTCTGTTACGTTGTTAACTGTTGCTGCCGTTTTGATTCTGACCTTGCCTGTCTCTGACTACTCCTGTAAGTGTAATCCCTTTCTTTAAAAGCTGTGTGTCGTGCATCTGGCCACACGCTGTACAGTGAGCATAAGTGCCTGGAGCAGTGGGCAGCCATCATTGCATCTTCCATAGAGCAGTCAGGGACGACGGCCTTGTTTGAGGGTCCAACAACTACAGCTTGCCAAATCCAGTTTAAAGCATCTTATTAATAAAAGTTTAGTATGTTGTTTCAGGGTGAGCACATCCAGTGGTGGAGAGCTTGAGCTCGTTTTTGTGCACTTATTAATCTCTACTTCAGTAGATAGCAAAAAAAACCTTTTTTTAAAACATATAAAAACCTGTTTCTGTTAACAGCATTTAGTGGCAGTTTCCCAACCAGAGATAAAGCCTAGTCTTAGAGATTTCCATTTGAAATGAACATTTAGTATATGACTAGGTTTAATCCCTGACCCTTAATCTTTTACTATTCATATGTTCCCTATTTCTTTCAGTTCTCTTCAACGACTGTGCTGGTAGAGGATATAACATTTACAGCTCAACTGACCAGCACTTTCAAGTGGATATTGATGGCACCGTGGAACTGAAGACACAGCTTACTCTACATGAAGTTCAAGAATTCTCTGTCCATGCCTGGGATTTAGAGGGAATGAGGTACACTGCGTCTGTGAGAGTGGAAAATGTGGACAAAACCAACCATCACTATGCCCAGCTGGAAGAATCTAAGAATGTAAGCACATCACAGATGTGGCAGAAGAACTAGAATGTCCTTTACTAGATAAGTCCTGAATTGGAGGACTTTCTGATATTTAGACCAGAAGATGTTTGGCTTCCTTTGGCTCTGCACAGACCAAGTACCAGTTTTCCAGAAATGTTTTAGTATTTAGATAAATCTAAGAAATTGAACTTTTAAATGTGAGGCTCAATCCAGCCCAACCCACATACTCAGCTCTGCTGCTCATCCCACAAATACATGTTCCTTACAAATGTGGCACTGTTCTAACAGTATATAAATTATTGGCAAGAAGCATTGTTACAACAAAGAAACAATCTACCAAACACATTTCCTTACTTTTGTGCTGTGTGGTAATTTGATGCACATCAAAACATCAAAAACATCTGATGGGCTCAAATGGGCTCATTAAAATAAATCACCACACACAACACACACTTTTACACCAAATGTCACTGCTAGTAGTGCTGCATAGGACTAAATATGTGACAAATAAAGCATTTAACTTAAACTAATAGTGAGTGATGTTAATGTGATGCATGTCTCACAGTATTTAGTCAGATGTTCTGGTGAAGTTGATCAGAAATGTAAGAGGGACAGCCTTAATACTCAAAAATAGCGGGTGGCATAAAACACATTCTGTAGACTTTATGGTAAATTTTCTGTTTTCACATAAATTCACTGTTTGTTACAGTTTTATTACCATGTTACACCATTGTTGTTTCTTTCCTATTAAAAAAATGTGGAGTCAATTTTTGTGATTTAGCCTTTACAAGGTTGCCCACAGAATGTGTTTAAAATTGGATCATTGTCAACCAAACCATTGTGCCATTGTCCTTTTGTCATTGTCAGTTTGTCTACAACAGGGGTGTCCAAACTTTTTTTGTTGGGGGCCAGAAGGAGAAATATATTTGAAGACTCTTTAATAAAACAAATAATGAAATATACCACTTTAAATAATACATTTTTCCTGATTATTTCATTTACACACCATTTTACTTGACTTACTATCTTTATCTTTGACAGTTTTGTGTAAACTAAGATTTTTCAAATTGATGTTTAATTTCATGATGTCTCTTAATATTAAACTCCTTAATTACGGCAACTTTTAGACTCTTTGCCCCGTTTTTCTGCGCTAGAAATGCGCACTTTCTCTGCTTTTAGACTCTTTGCCCCGTTTTTCTGCGCTAGAAATGCGCACTCTCTCCGCTTTTAGAGTTTTTGTCCCGTTTTTCTGCGCTAGAAATGCACCCCCCTCTCTGCTTTTAGACTCTTTGCCCCGTTTTTCTGCGCTAGAAATGCACCCCCCTCTCTGCTTTTAGACTCTTTGCCCCGTTTTTCTGCGCTAGAAATGCGCACTCTCTCCGCTTTTAGAGTTTTTGTCCCGTTTTTCTGCGCTAGAAATGCACCCCCCTCTCTGCTTTTAGACTCTTTGGCCTCACATAAAAAATCTCACATAAAAAAAAAACTGCTTAACAGCGGGCCAAATTTTATTCTATTTGTAAAATACCTTGCGGGCCGCTCCAAAAAAGGAAACGGGCTGCAAATGGCCCACGGGCCGTAGTTTGGACACCCCTGGTCTACATGCTGAAAATTGTGTTCACAATTTAGTGAAATTTGAAGTAAAGTGATTAAAAACAAAAGCAAAGCTGGGAGAAAAGAGCTGCATGACACATCTGTGCTAGAATAGGTTGGTGTTGGATAGTAAGAATGTAAAGAGATTTCAAGATTTCATTTTGCAAAATTGTTTTACCACTCAAAGTCACATTATATTTATTTCTTAGAGAAGTACAAATTTTCTGAAGTTGCTGAGAACAAAGAGAAGTTGGGTGATTCCACCACTCAATGTCCCAGAGAACCAAAGAGGTCCATTCCCCAAGGAGATCGCAGTGGTATGTGTAGACGATCTCTAATTTAAACTGAATCTTCTCTATGTACCTGTTGTATTTTGTACTAATCTGTTTAATCTGTTTCCAGCTTAAGTCAGATTATGTGAAGGAAACTAAGATGATCTACAGCATCACTGGAGAAGGAGCAGACCAGCCTCCAAAGGCTTTTCATTATTATTTTCATTATTAATAAAAACACTGGTTCACTCTATGTAACAAAGCCTCTTGACCGGGAAATCAAAGATAAATATGTGGTAAGAGACTTTAGACCTGCTAGTTAATGTTAAAGCCTATAATTTTCTCTTGAAACCCAGAAAACTATTTAACACTTTTGTTTCTTTTGTTGACTCCAGCTTAAGTCTCATGCTGTTGCAGCTGATGGTGAGGTTGAGGAAAAAACTATGGAGATTATCATCTATGTAATTGATGCAAATGATAATAAGCCCATCTTCACCCAAAACCCTTTCCTTGGCAGTGTTCCAGAAGCTTCACCTCGAGGTAGCTTCATTGATTGAGATAAATATCTAATATTTTTATGGCTTTAAATTTAGTTTTTCTTATTCACTTTATAATGTCTCATGATCTTTATTTCCCTCTCTCTCTCTGAAGAGTTTGAGTTCATGATAGCCAATGCCACTGACGCAGATGATCCTGACACTGACAATGCAGAGGTCAGATACTCCATCATCAGTCAGGATCCACCACAGCCAGATCCACACATGTTTGTCATTAACTCGATTACTGGAGGGATTAGAGTGAACTCTGATGGACTGGACAGAGAGGTGAGAGTAGAAATCAGGGTTATGAATATTGAGTTGATGTGGAATGAGTTAATAAAGTAGTTTAATTCATGAACATAATCTCTTCCAGAATTATCCTGAGTACACCTTGCTGATCCAAGCTGCAGATATGATGGGTAATGGCCACGTCACCACTGGAACAGCTGTTATTACAGGAACTGAAAGCAACGACCATGCTCCAGAGTTTGAAAATAAATCGGTAAGATAATATAGTTATATATACCTGTGTATATATATAGAAAAGTTATACATACAGTAGTTAACAGCAAATACACTGCCTGGCAAGAAAAAAAGTCACCAGTCGCCACCTGGATTTAAGTAAGTAAATGATGTGGGGTTGATGGTTGATGCTGCAGTTGGTCTGCAGGTTTAGGTTCAGCAACAGTATGTGCTGAAAGAATGAGCTCAGCTGACTACCTGAATATACTGAATATAGACCAGGTTATTCCATCAATGGATTTTTTCTTCCCTGATAAACACGGCCATATTCCAAGATAAGACAATGTCAGGATTCATGGTGCTGGAATTGTGAAAGAGTTCAGGGTTCAGGGAGCATGAGATCATCATTTTCACACATGGATTGAGAGAGAGTTCACCACAGAGTCCAGATCTTAACCTCGTTGAGAATCTTTGGGATGTGCTGGATGGAGAAGAGCTGCTTTGTGCAGTGGTCAGACTCTACCATCATCAATGCTGCTGCAAGATCTTGGAGAAAAATAAATCCAGTAACACTGAATTGAAGTAAGTCTTGAGAGATTGCAGAACTTATGGAAACAATGCCACAGTGAATGCTGTGTGACCTTATTTTTGGCCAGGCTGTGTAGTAAATAGTAAGATATACAATCGTCTTCTTCAAGTGTTTTAGCAAGTTTAACATTTATTTTGTTTATCTAGTTCACAATCAGATCAAAAAAGGACACGTACAATAGACAAATGCAACATAAATTACAACTTTAAAGTTTTTTCTTATAAACCAACAAACTTTGTGTGATTTCCTCATTATTTAACCCCTTAAAGATTACCACTCTCAAGAACAGACGTTTCAAGCACCTGTGGATGTGAACTGCGACAGGACTTGTCCGAGGGAGATACTGTAATCAGGTTTCGACCCAGAAAATATGGTGCACACTGTGAGATGAGTCAAATCCAGTATGCCAAAACAGTAGAGAACAGTATACCAAACCCTTTGTTGTTTGTCCACATGTTTTTTTTTGGCATGCTGGAGTTGACTCTTTTTATGTCCTGTCACAGTCCTTCAGCTTTCAGTGGGGGATTTTTCTTCACATATCATTTCAGGTACCGGACAGCATTCGTCGACAGTAACCTCTTTCTGCCACGCCCAGTTCGCGTTTCCACTGTGCCTTTAGCTTTAAACTTATGCTCCAAACTGTGGCTGTGACTGAAACGGCTCCCTATTCACTAGTTAGGGCACTATTGAGTATTTCAGCCATTTTTCTTTGAGTGTCCGAATCGTAAGGGGTAATTCGAACGTGATTTCCAGGGCACTAAAAACTCCCATAATGCATCATGATTTATAATAAACATCGCTGCTTACTAAGCGTGCTAAATGTGTCCCAAAAAATGCATTGCGGGTTTCACTACTAAGCAGCGGACAGCGAGCCACCAGGGTTGCCAGATTCACAGAGGGATTCAGACAAAACCAATTCACTGGGTAAAAAGTGTTTCTAATCTGCCAAAATACTGAGAAAACCACCCAAACAGCTTATGTTCGTCACATTAACAATATTACAGGGTTTATTCCAACATGATCTTAA
The DNA here is from genome assembly GCF_023375975.1 of Astyanax mexicanus. NCBI lineage: Eukaryota > Metazoa > Chordata > Actinopteri > Characiformes > Acestrorhamphidae > Astyanax > Astyanax mexicanus. The sequence goes on along the minus strand of NC_064430.1, from coordinate 28,472,907 downwards.
CTAAAACACCTTAAATATCTTAAATATCACTAACTACAAAAAACGATATTTAAATGAGTTTATCTGCATGTTTTATTATGTGTTTTTGTGCAAAAAAGTAAATACAGTGCACAAAAATAAGCTTGCAAGCAATGAAAGAAAGAAATACATATAATAACGAACATAAACACAGCTTCAAATTTCCATCAGGAGGACTTAAAGCTCTGTCTCTGCCAGGTTTGATATCTAACTACAACACTGATGAGTACCCTTTCCATCAGCAGGACTTAAAGCTCTGCCTCTGCCAGGTTTGATAGCTAACTACAACACTGATGAGTACCCTTTTCATCAGCAGGACTTAAAGCTCTGTCTCTGCCAGGTTGGATATCTAACTACAACAATGATGAGTACCCTTTCCATCAGGAGGACTTAAAGCTCTGTCTCTGCCAGGTTTGATATCTAACTACAACACTGATGAGTACCCTTTCCATCAGGAGGACTTAAAGCTCTGTCTCTGCCAGGTTTGATATCTAACTACAACACTGATGAGTACCCTTTCCATCAGCAGGACTAAAAGCTCTGTCTCTGCCAGGTTTGATATCTAACTACAACAGTGATGAGTACCCTTTCCATCAGGAGGACTTAAAGCTCTGTCTCTGCAGGGTTTGATATCTAACTACAACACTGATGAGTACCCTTTCCATCAGCAGGACTTAAAGCTCTGTCTCTGCCAGGTTAGATATCTAACTACAACACTAATGAGTACCCTTTCCATCAGCAGGACTTAAAGCTCTGTCTCTGCCAGGTTTGATATCTAACTACAACACTAATGAGTACCCTTTCCATCAGCAGGACTTAAAGCTCTGTCTCTGCCAGGTTTGGTAGCTAACTACAACACTGATGAGTACCCTTTCCATCAGCAGGACTTAAAGCTCTGTCTCTGCCAGGTTTGATATCTAACTACAACACTGATGAGTACCCTTTCCATCAGGAATACTTAAAGCTCTGTCTCTGCCAGGTTTGATATCTAACTACAACACTGATGAGTACCCTTTCCATCAGCAGGACTAAAAGCTCTGTCTCTGCCAGGTTTGATATCTAACTACAACACTGATGAGTACCCTTTCCATCAGCAGGACTTAAAGCTCTGTCTCTCCAAGGTTTGATATCTAACTACAACACTAATGAGTACCCTTTCCATCAGCAGGACTTAAAGCTCTGTCTCTGCCAGGTTTGATATCTAACTACAACACTAATGAGTACCCTTTCCATCAGCAGGACTTAAAGCTCTGTCTCTGCCAGGTTTGGTAGCTAACTACAACACTGATGAGTACCCTTTCCATCAGCAGGACTTAAAGCTCTGTCTCTGCCAGGTTTGATATCTAACTACAACACTGATGAGTACCCTTTCCATCAGGAATACTTAAAGCTCTGTCTCTGCCAGGTTTGATATCTAACTACAACACTGATGAGTACCCTTTCCATCAGCAGGACTAAAAGCTCTGTCTCTGCCAGGTTTGATATCTAACTACAACACTGATGAGTACCCTTTCCATCAGCAGGACTTAAAGCTCTGTCTCTCCAAGGTTTGATATCTAACTACAACACTGATGAGTACCCTTTCCATCAGCAGGACTTAAAGCTCTGTCTCTGCCAGGTTTGATATCTAACTACAACACTAATGAGTACCCTTTCCATCAGCAGGACTTAAAGCTCTGTCTCTGCCAGGTTTGGTAGCTAACTACAACACTGATGAGTACCCTTTCCATCAGCAGGACTTAAAGCTCTGTCTCTGCCAGGTTTGATATCTAACTACAACACTGATGAGTACCCTTTCCATCAGGAATACTTAAAGCTCTGTCTCTGCCAGGTTTGATATCTAACTACAACACTGATGAGTACCCTTTCCATCAGCAGGACTAAAAGCTCTGTCTCTGCCAGGTTTGATATCTAACTACAACACTGATGAGTACCCTTTCCATCAGCAGGACTTAAAGCTCTGTCTCTCCAAGGTTTGATATCTAACTACAACACTGATGAGTACCCTTTCCATCAATCTGCTTATGTGTGGCTCATTATGGTTCTGTTCACATCTACAGGTCATTTCCATGCCTGATTAACCCCTTGTAACCCTTTTTGTTACTCCTTTACTTTGTTACTTGTATTTAATTCAGCAAAATTAAGCAATTTTACATTAAAATTCTTTACACATGCTTGCTTCACCTAAATTGCAAGCAATATAAACAGCTTACATGGTTAATATTTGCCCTTTACCTTTCTTATGTTACATTTCTTTCAAAAAGTGCTACTCTTTTTTTATTAGTTTTTTAATAAAATGTAAAGGAAAATGAATTAAACTCAAGATATTGAGTAGAAAATTTGTTTACAATTAAATTTGTTAAATTTGACCCGAACACCACACAAGGGTTAAAAACACCTGATTGAAATGTATGCTCTTGAGAGTGGAATTCTTTATTCTTTAAGGGGTCGAATATTTTTTGTCAATGAGAAAATCACAAAAAGGACATTTGTTGGTATATTAAAAATTATATTTTTGCTTTTATCTTTTATACAAGTCCTTATTTGATCTGTTGTGAGCAAGATGTTAAATTAGCTAAAACACTTTACTGCAGCGGGGGTTGAAACATTTTAAACACAACTGCATATGGAAACAGAACTTCGGTGTGTTCAATTTAAATTTGTTAAATTTTGTCATTTGTGTTTTACAGCAATCTGTAATTTATTTATTACTTTCAATCAGTTTGTTCAGTGTATTTACACTGAAGAATGTGACTACTGACTGTTTTAGTAATGTAAGCTTTTTCTTCTTTCAGTACACTGCATCAGTCCCAGAGAATAAAGTAGGAGCTGTGGTGGTGAAGCTACCAGTGACTGATGGAGATGAACCTCAGTCTCCTGCCTGGATGGCCAAGTTCAAGATCTCTGGTGGAAACAATGGTGGATTTTTCAGAATTAGCACAGGACCCAACAAACAGGAGGGCATCATTACTGCTGTTAAGGTACTACAGTGTCTAACACTGGCTCACTGACTCCTGCTTCACTAGTTTTTAGTTTAGTTAGCTTCATGGGTTGTGTGTTCATGTTCTGTGTGATTTTCTTTTTAGCCATTGGACTTTGAACAGAACAACAAGTACACTCTGCTGGTGATCGCTGAGAATGAAGTTCCGTTTGCCAACCCCCTTCAGACATCCACTGCCACAGTCATCGTGAATGTTCAGGATGTGAATGAGGCTCCAGTGTTTGACCCAGAGGAGCAGATCATTTCTAAACCTGAAGATGTGAACGATAACGCTCCTGTTGTTGAAGAGAGGGAGATCAAAGTGTGCAATAAGGACTCTGTTCCAGTTTCACTCTCTGCAACAGATAAGGATGGGCCTCGTTTTGCTGCTCCATTCACTGTTGAACTCCAGGGAGATGGCAGGAATAATTGGACTGCCAGGATGAACGACTCAAGTAGGGATTCTTTTTTGTGGACATACTATTAGATTTCTATGTATGTGAGCTGTATGAAATATCATTGTTTTCTCTGTGTCCTTCATGTAGATAAAATTATACTCACGCTTAAGACTGCATTACAACAGGGAAAATACAATGTGGTTCTGATGGTGTATGATTCCGGCCTCCACCACCAAGACAGCACTATCCTTGCCTCTGTATGTGACTGCACTGGAGAAGACTTGCAGTGCTTAGACAGGGAAATTGCAGGCTTGGGCCTATCACCGATCCTTGGAATTCTGGGGGCTATACTGGCTTTGCTAAGTAAGATGATCAGGTCATATCTTGAGTCACATATACAGTATAAAATATGACAATGTGTTTAAGGAGGTGCATTTTGGAGTCTGGTTTTATTTGAATGTCTACTGTGCTCTTTCATACAGTTCTGGTCCTATTGCTACTCCTGTATCTGAGGAAGAAGAGATCAGTGAAGAACCACTACTGAGCTGTGAGGAGATTACTGCAGCTAAATGTATCACTTAGAATAGAACAATAATATTATACCGGTGCCAATGATTGTGAAAAATTACATTTTGCATTAAATTCTGAACAAAAATGACATTTTAACAGTATTGCAAATTTGTGGGATGCACACATTTATAGCTACTGAAACTGTTTTGGCTAAAATGTGAAATATATGCCTACGTTTACTTTGGGGCCAAAGTAAACTATTTGATAGCTTTAAAGATCTTTTGTGCATTTACACAAATTAATGTGTGGTACAGATTTAACAGTCAGTGATCGATAATCTACTGAACATTTTGTTCTAGCTTACTTACTGTTCTAGCCTTTTCTAAAATTCCTGCCATTTTTTGAACAGTGAAAAGCATTGTGGTGTAACCATTTTTTATTTTGTATGTTATTTTTTTATATTACATACAATACATTTTATATTACACATTTTTTTTATTACTCATTCTGTTTAACTTTTTGGAAGTGCACCTTTTGAGTCACTATATTGTTTTGAAGAATGTGCAGAACTTAGCCGGCTGATAACGACCCCACGGCTCCACCTTACGACTCTCTGCTGGTGTTTGACTATGAATGGGGCGGTTCGGAGGCCGGCAGTATCAGCTCCCTGAACTCCTCAGACTCTGGAGACCAGGACTACGACTGTCTGCATGAGTGGGGCCCACGCTCCTCATGTGACATGTTTTGGCTGTAAAAGATGAATGCTGGACAGGAAAATGGGCGATGTTCACAGTTGGCCATTTTTTTTCTTGAAAATCTCTTAAATTAATGGCTGATCTTTAGTGTGGTGTTTTTTTTTATATTATATATACAACTTGCAATTGGCCACCTTAAATACCTTTTCTCATGATTGGATACACCTGGCTATGAAGCTCAAAGCTCAATGAGGTTACCAAACCAAATTTGTGCTTCAGTAAGTCAGTAAAAAGTAGTTAGGAGTATTCAAATCAATAAAATGATAAGGGTGCCCATACTTTTGCACCGGTCAAATTTTGGATTAATGCATATTACACATTTTCTGTTAGTACAATAAACCTCATTTCAATCCTGAAATATTACTGTGTCCATCAGTTATTAGATATATCAAACTGAAATGGCTGTTGCAAACACCCAAATATTTACAACTAAAAATGATTAAGATTAATAGGGGTGCCCAAACTTTTTCATATGACTGTATTTGGACTGGACTGGACTGGATCTCACCCTCTCTTTCACACACGCGATTTGGTAAAAAAAATCCATGCCGCCTGTGTGCACGTTTGTGTTCATTCTTAGGCCACTCGTTCTAGATTGTGGGCATCAGGGAGCCGTTATTGATATGCGGTAGTGTACTATTATGCTTTACTGTAGCATTGCAACACACTCAGAAGGGAGACACTGGGTGTAGCATTAACTCTCAACTTTAATTAACACCGCTTCACTCTCCACCTTGTACATACACATACAGGTACGTTCCTCAACTGTGTCCCACCAGATACCTGTACTATGCATAGGTTCCCATGCTCTCCATACAGGTAAAATCCCGCAACTTCCAGGACACTTTGCAAGGCTGCAATACCAAAAAATGTGAGGTGAGGTAATTCTGGTATTCTTGTGGTCTTCAGAAGAACCAGCTGATGTCCCTTCCTGTTGTAGATGTGAGTTGATGAGTGAAACCCAGGGATACAACTAAAATGTGTATTTTATCCTAAATACTATGGAATTATTATAAAAAATATTTTTTAAAAGCATAGATGGGATTTGGAGTCACAGAATAATGAAAAAAAAAAAAAAACATCTCTGAAATGTTTTAATAATTATATTTCACGGTAAAGTTCTAAGTAGTTCTTATTAATGTTTGTAATTACATACGTATCTTACTTTTGCACTTGGGTCAATGAACAAGACACTGTGCTTAATAATAAAATGTATTTTATAGATTTGGCCAAATATACCATAAACCAAAGGCTGAGTGGGCCCGGGCAGAATAATCCACACACTTAGCAGAAGGGATGGGCAGTCTACCCCACCCTGCTTAAAAAAGAAAAAAGAAAACAAAATGTTAATATGATAAAAGTATAAAAAAAAGGGGGTGAATAACTTGGTTTTCTGTTTTAATTGTTTGGTTCAAAATAGCGTCAATAACTGTAACAGTTAATAGTAAAAGGAAAAAAAAAGATTATTTACAAGTTGTGGAACAGTCTGTTTGAAAGAGTTATCCTAAAAAGAAGAATAAAACACTTTTATCTGAGAAAGTGGATGTAGTATTAGGGTAATTGCATTTATTTATTGGAAAATTACTACAGTTTTAAGTTCTGCATGTGTGCTATTACAGTTTTAAGTAAAATTTTACATTATGCATGCTGTGTGAATATGAATATTGGATACAGTAAGCTAAATTCATTCACACCTCCAGACAGAAACAATCATACATATTATGAGAAGAAAGGCATTTAAATTCTGCAGTGCAGAAGGACAGAAGGACAGAAGGACAGATGCGCTGATGGTGGTGTCCTGGAAGTGGGCGCCTGCATCGTAAACCCTCAAAATAACAGTGTACTCTCCTTTTTCCAGTGCAGACTTCTTCAGCGTGAGTATTATTCCAGTTCCTGCAGTAAAAAGAGAGATAAGGTTACTCATCTCTGGAACAATACGTTTTTTTTATTCTTTATTTCAAATGTTTTATTTAGTTCACAGGTGAATAAAATCAATTGATATTAGCAAAGTGTTTAATTTGTCATGTGTCAGGTCAAGTCATGTCAGCTTTAGTTATAAAGAACATTAAAAAGACTTCAGGTGACAACTAAAGTACTTTAAAATAAATATAATATCAGAATTAAAACCAATAATAATTTATTCCAAAGGATTAAAATACCAGGGACCTCATTTATAAACAGGCCTGAAATATCTCACGCCTCTCTCAAGTATCTCAAGTATTTATAAAGAAATACTTGGCGTGAAAACGAGCGCACATTTAAGCAAGGTTTGAGGCGTCCGTATCCTTTCAAAAAATTGCTAAGAGGGGAATTAGTGACACCATGTGGTAAAGCACGGAAGTGCAGGTACATGCCTAAACCTTTCTGAAGGACAGTATAATAATTAACATTCTGCATAAATCAAGATTAAAAACGTAAGATTAAAAAAGTTAAAATATATTAAAATATAAATATACTTGTCTGCATGTATAAGGTTTAAGGCTTGCCATATCTTATTCGCCTTTTATTATTTTAATGCTAACTTGTGAATTTTACTTGTAGTTTATTATTATTTTTAATTTTTTTTGTTTGTTTTATCTTAAAAAAAAATCTGAAAGTGCTATTTGTAAATAGTTTTATTATTATTATTATTATTATTATTATTATTATTATTATTATTACTGTACTTAATGTTATGATCAATGTAGCTATAATTTTATTATTATTATTATTATTATTATTATTATTATTATTATTATTATTATTAATAATAATAATTGTATTATTACTGTAATTAATGTTATTAGCAATGTAGCTATTTTTACTTCTTCTTCTTCTTCTTCTTCTTATTATTATTATTATTATTATTATTATTATAATTATTATTATAATTATTATTATTATATCTATCTAAGGCCAGTCGCATGGGTGAGGTTTGGGCACTGCTTGGGTAAGCCATGAAACAGAATATTTCAGTTTTAAATAATTCAGTTTTAGTTTTACAGTTTTTTTACACTTTTACACTTACACTTTGTGTGTGTATTTGACAAAATCTGACAAACACAGAATAGCTAGTAAGCTAGCTACTTAGCCATCTTACTAAAAATGTTTGTGGGACATGGTGCTGTTTAGCTTGAAGATAGTGCTAAGTAGCTTTGAAAAACCTCTCAATAACAATTCTAACACATATATACTGATACCTTTTATTAAAATTGAAAAGTTTATTTTCAATTGTAGTTTAAGATACTAGTGAGGAGCACGTTTGCCTAGTAACATCAGCGCTGTCTAAAAAAAAAACCCATCATGCTAGCTAGCTAACGCTGCCCTTTTTAAGCCGGTGTTCCTGACAACAAGCATAAAATGAAATATCTAGTGAATATAACAAATTGTGTTTAAAATACATCTTACTTTCAAGTGATTTTGTGTAATGAATTAGCTTGGTACAGGGCCACAGTTCATCTTTTTTGTTATTTCAGCCATTTCTCATTTTCTACAAATAAATGCTCTAAATTACAATATTTTTATTTGTAATTTAGGAGAAATGTTGTCTGTAGTTTATAGAATAAAACAACAATGTTCATTTTACTCAAACATAAACCTATAAATAACAAACCAGAGAAACTGATTCATAAACTGAAGGTGTCTTAATTTTATATTAAATATACTTTAATGTATATTTAGTTTTGTCAATTCATGAAAAAAAAAATGAAGTTTAACACAGTGGGCCTGTGCATTGTGCCTCAGTCTTGGTCAAACATTTAATACTGTTATATTAAATAACATTATATAATGTTATAATTAAACAGCAAAGCAATGGTGTAAAATACACTATAACCATCTTCACTGAAAAGTTCTATTGTTGTTTGACCAACAGTTGTTTGAGCCACATAGTGGGTACCAATATAATTCCCACCATTAAACTATGTGGGCTGTTGCTTTAAGGGCCCATGTTAAAACTGAGGACAGCTACCATAATACTGGTGATTATTATAATGTGTCTATTAAACACTATAAATATGAAGGTGAACTGCCAGAAAATTAAAGCAATTCTATCAGACTCACTTGCCCAGGATTTTATGAAAACAACGTGTGGATGCTTTTCAACAATTCTAGAAACATACTGCGATGTGCTTTATTAATAAAAAATATGTATTTTTTTTAAAGAAAAACTGTAAGAAATAAACCTCAAAAGTCCTAAACTGGAAACACTTGTAATGGAATTAAAATGAGGTAAAAATAAAAAGGGCAACAGTGGATTTCATTGGGCTATAAAAGAGGCAGAAACTCCACTATAACTCCATATTTAGAATACAAAGTCTCACCTAAAAGCCACAGTTTGCATTTGTCAATATATTGTATTTAAGTACTAATAGCAGTGTGAGCTGTGTGAGTGAGTGAGTGAGTGAGTGTGTGAGTGAATGAATTAGCTACAAGTCAGGGGTGGGTTTCCCGAAAACGATCAATCTTAGCGAATAACCAACGAACTAACGAATGACGTGAGTAAAGAATGAGACAGTTCTGCCAGTCTTTCCTAAAGAGCTTTGCAATGTGAGAATTAAAGAAAGAGGGTAAAGAACATCTTTGTTGACTCCTCCCCAGAAACAGCGCGCTCAATCGATCCACAAATATCGATTTAACACTGCCAATATTAAATATTTATTCACTATTACGCCCTAAAAACGCCCTAAATATATATATTTATATATTTTTTTATAGGGACACATGATTTTATAAGCCAAAAATTTAAACCAACCAGAATATGTTTTAAACTTTATACAGTTATCTTTGAGGACAGATCTGCACACTCTTGGTATATGTCCCCTGCACCGGATCCACAGTACCAGGGATTTTCCCGCATGGAAATATATAGTGTTGTGCTGTAATTCCCGGCCTGTGTATAGGTGCGTTTATGGCACAGTAACAGCCTGGTTACAGAATGCACTGACTTGGACTATGAGCATCATCTGCAGGAGTTCATTGATTGCGTTCATTGCAGCATTAATGTCAAAAGCTCTACCTGGATTTAATTATTTATTTGTGGGTTTGATTTAAATATGCCCAGTACGGTGAATTTACACTGCTCCGTCGCGACAACGCACATGGTCGCACTACCCCCCTCCAACCGGTCGCATGTGGGCGTGACAAAGGCGTTCCCTGCGTCGTCCAATTAAATCGTTTTAATAAATGGGAAATGCTTTTTATATAAGCTATTATTATTTCCAATAATTAATAAATATAAATGTGTCTTTATAGATATAAATGTTTAAAAAATGTATAAATTTACACTGCTCTGACGCGACAACGCACAGCGACGGATCCCATTCATTTTCAATGGGAAGCGCCACCTCCGTCAGACGCAGACGCGCGGTGCATCATGGGTCCGATGCGTCGAGCGGGGGATGCGATGCGATGAAAAGTTGAACTCGGCTCAACTTTATGCAAATGAGTCCGTCCAACGCGATGCGTGTGTCCAATCAGAGAGCAGGTGTTGGCCTGTAACGCGTCCTCAGCGCAGCGCGTGAAAACATTTTAGTTCCGCTTTCAAGCGTCCAGAGAAGCCTGGAAGAGAACTTTCAGGCTTCCCTGTTCTTTATAAAATCCCTGCTGATTCACAGGGACTCTGTCAGCGAGGAGAAAGGCTGCAGAGATTGTTGGAGTCTCTGGTGGGCTTTTAAAATATTAATATGTAATTTAATTGGAAAAGTTTGCTTTTTTCAGCTTATATACTGCTCACTAGACAGTGTAATGAATCTCATTCAAACATTTATATCTATAAAGACACATTTATATTTATTAATTATTGGAAATAATAATAGCTTATATAAAAGCATTTCCCATTTATTAAAACGATTTAATTGGACGACGCAGGGAACGCCTTTGTCACGCCCACATGCGACCGGTTGGAGGGGGGTAGTGCGACCATGTGCGTTGTCGCGACGGAGCAGTGTAAATTCACCATTATACTACAAGCTACAGATAAAATGTGGCATTGTAATATAATATAATATAATTTTATAATATGATTTTATAATATAATATAATATAATATAATATAATATAATATACAGTTGTGGTCAAAAGTTTACATACACTTGTAAAAAAACATAATGTTATGGCTGTCTTGAGTTTTCAATAAGTTCTACAACTCTTATTTTTCTGTGATAGAGTGATCGGAACACATACATGTTTGTCACAAAAAACAGTCATAAAATTTGGTTCTTTCATAAATTTATTATGGGTCTGCTGAAAATGTCACCAAATCTGCTGGGTCAAAAATATACATACAGCAACATTAGTATTTGGTTACATGTCCCTTGGCCATTTTCACGGCAACTTGGCGCTTTTGGTAGCCATCCACAAGCTCCTGGCAAGCTTCAGGTCGAATGTTTGACCACTCTTCTTGACAGAATTGGTGCAGTTCAGCTAAATGTGATGGTTTTCTCGCATGAACCCGTTTCTTTAGCACTGTCCACATGTTCTCAATGGGGTTTAAGTCAGGACTTTGGGAAGGCCATTCTAAAACCTTAATTCTAGCCTGGTTTAGCCATTCCTTTACCACTTTTGATGTGTGTTTTGGGTCATTGTCTTGTTGGAACACCCAACTGCGCCCAAGACCCAACCTTCGGGCTGATGGTTTTAAGTTTTCCTGCAGAATTTGGAGGTAATCCTCCTTCTTCATTATCCCATTTACTTTCTGCAAAGAACCAGTTCCACTGGCAGCAAAACATCCCCAGAGCATAATACTACCACCACCATGCTTGACAGTAGGCATGGTGTTCCTGGGATTAAAGGCCTCACCTTTTCTCCTCCAAACATATTGCTGGGTGTTGTGGCCAAACAGCTCAATTTTTGTTTCGTCTGACCAGAGAACTTTCCTCCAGAAGGTTTTATCTTTGTCCATGTGATCAGCAGCAAACTTCAGCCGAGTCTTAAGGTGCCTTTTCTGGAGCAAGGGCTTCTTTCTTGCACGGCAGCCTCTCAGTCCATGGCGATGTAAAACACGCTTGACTGTGGAGACTGACACCTGTGTTCCATCAGCTTCCAAATCCTTGCAGACCTGCTTCTTGGTGATTCTTGGTTGACTCTTGACCATCCTGACCAATCTCCTCTCGGCAGCATGTGATAGCTTGCGTTTTCTTCCTGATCGTGGCAGTGACACAACTGTTCCATGCACTTTATACTTGCGTATAATTGTCTGCACAGTTGCTCTTGGGACCTGTAGCTGCTTTGAAATGGCTCCAAGTGACTTCCCTGACTTGTTCAAGTCAATAATTCGCTTTTTCAGATCCACACTGAGTTCCTTTGACTTTCCCATTGTAGCTTTTGTAGCTGAGTCTAATCACTGGGTCAAATGAGCCCTATTTAAATGGGCTCATGAGAAGTCAACAGCTGTAGTCAATCAGAATCACTTACAAGAAGTGAAGAGGCCATGACATGAAGCTAATTTGATTGACACAACTCGCTACATCACCAAAATTGACAAATTTTGTTGCTGTATGTATATTTTTGACCCAGCAGATTTGGTGACATTTTCAGCAGACCCATAATAAATTTATAAAAGAACCAAATTTTATGACTGTTTTTTGTGACAAACATGTATGTGTTCCGATCACTCTATCACAGAAAAATAAGAGTTGTGGAACTTATTGAAAACTCAAGACAGCCATAACATTATGTTTTTTTACAAGTGTATGTAAACTTTTGACCACAACTGTAGATTCAACCACAGAAATAATATTTTTTCTCCCTCAAAATTGGCGCTCCCTGGTGTTTAAGGTGGTGAACTGCAAGCAAAATTCACTTTACAGTTTTTCCCAAATGTTTACACAAAAAATGTGGAACTATGCACACAAATCCAAAAACATGAAGCTCATGTGTCGACATTGTGACTCCAAACTGCTAAACTCTAAACACAATTTTATATGTTCTCACTCAAATATCATTCTAAATCACAGCTTTGCAAATCGCTAAACACAAATTTCATCATTTAGTACACCTTGTTCACCTAAGAATCACAGACCTTCAAATACAAAACTCTAATTACCAAGTAGTCTCACACAAGTTGCAGCTATGTAAACTTAATTAGAAGAACGTTTCAATCGTTTGTCAGAGTATAAAAGAAGCCTCACGTGACTGATACAGCCCTCCTATGTTGTCATCTGGGATAATGTAAGTTTCCACTGGGCAGCTCTGGTCAATGATTGGTTCTCTAAATACACAGTTTGTTGTGCTGCACCTTCCACCATATTCCCCATCTCTCAATCCAATAGAGGAATTCTTTTCTGCATGGAGGTGGAAAGTGTACAAACGCAGACCCCACGAGCGTGTGGCTCTACTTCATGTAATAGGGGAGGCATGTGATGAAATCCACGCAGATGATTGCCATGGATGGATTCACCATGCAAGGCGTTTTCCCCCCGCTGTTTGGCGAGGGAGAATATTGCAGCTGATGTAGATGAGGTCTCCTTGCCTGACTGAGATCAGGGGTCTGATGAACAGTGATCTGTTTCTTTGCATTTTGCAATAAATACATTTTTGTGTCCTCTTCGTATGTGAATTTTCCTTATCATGTTTCTCATTGTGAAAATAGGTGAAAATTACAATTTTGCAACATTTTACATACAGTACATATAGCTTATATTTGTGTAGTACTGTGAATGGGGGGGGGGGGGGGGGTCCTACACCACACCAAATAAAAAAAAACAACAGAAAGACAACATATTTCCATGGACTTGTATGCATTTGGAAGTCAAATGAAGTCAAAAAACATAACCAAATACTTCTGATAACAGTGCTCTGAATTTATCTTGTCAGTGTGTATATAAGAGATGAGCATAAAATAGCTGTGTGTGTTGTTTTGGTGGAAGGAATCAGTTTTGCTGGAGATTTGTAGAGTTTCAAAAAAGCAGTTAATAATTTTCAGTTTGTGTTTAGAGTTTTGAGAAACTGAGCCAAGTTTTTAGAAATGCGTTTAAACATTTGGGAAAAACTGTAATTAATGATCAATCTTACAGTTTTTTGTATGATCAATCTTACTGTTTACACACATTTTCCAAGCTCTGTGTCTATTTTTCAAAACTCTACACACAAAACCCACAATTGTTCACACAAAATGCAAAATGCCTCAGATCTCCAGCAAAATGACACACAACATTCAAAATGTCACCAACACATCTCAAAAGCAAGCACTGACCTCACATTGCCAACACCTTTGTCATAATATGACATTTTGGATTCATCGTGTACACACTGTTGATCAAAACCTAAAGCTCTTCTTTCATTCATGGGATTCTATGTTTATTTCCATACAGAAGTGCAGAGAGAAGGTGAAATACTCACAACAAACATAAACAGTTTTCAAACCCAAAATATTTATTTTTTTCCAAATCATTTGCTGCTGTTAATATCATATTTGTACAGCGCAGAAAAAAAATCCAACCACCACATGAAGTTGGACAGACACCAAACACATATCTGAAAAAGCTGGGGGTGTTGGCTGTGGTGAGGATATGGGTTGGGGGGTTGAGTGTGCCTCTACCAAACTCTTCCGGCTCTCTCTTCGTTGTCATTCATGGTTCAAAACAGATATCTTGACATTTGACCTATTTATAGGCTTATACTTAGCCAATGATTCGTTGATGTTCAATAAAGTAATGAGTGCTTACACATGTGAGGGGTGGGAGTGAAGCACTGGTGAATTAGTGTGGCATTTTGATAGGATGTGTTTGAAAGATGAAATCAAGTAACTTCCTGTTTGATATTTGTGTGTTAGGTAGAAACTTGTGTGTAGAGTTTTGCAAAGTGTGTGCTTGGAAATTGAAAACTGAGTCAGACACTGAGAATTAGTGTGTGGTTTTACAGATTTGGTGTGGGGTTATGGTGTTTGAAGGGCATGTTTAGAAAATTGTGTGACAAGCAAAGATTTAGTGTGTAAACAGTTGATAAAAACTGTAAGTACAATTTTACGAAATTCTTAGCGTTACGAAGCTTTCGGGAAACCCACCCTAGATCTATAAGAAGATGTGCATCTAAAAAGTTTAAAAACCTACCAGTTTCATTCATCCTGGCGGTCCAGTGGATCCTGCTCTCTCCCTGGAGTTCCACAGTGAATGGAGCAGCAAAACCAGGCCCATCCTTATCCGTCAAGGACAGCAGAATTGGAGCCGGATACTTATTGCACACTATGGCCACCCTCTCTTCAATAACAGGAGCGTTATCATTCACATCTTCCAGCTCGATCACAAGGGTTCCTGTACCTGTAGCTGGAACTTGATCTGCAAACGTTTTGAAGGTTTTTAAGAGGATGATGCACCATTAAAGCATTTCCTTCAGACAGAGAGAACAGGAAAACTGCCTTACCATCATCCACAGCCAAGATCAGAACTTTATATTTGCCATCTTTCACAAAAGGAGACTCTCTGTCCATGGAGCTCTTCACTCTGATCAGTCCAGTGTCTCGGTCAACACTCACCCAGCCAGCAGGATCCGTATCTATGTGATATCTGAAACATACAGCATCATACATTGCTACACTGTTTCTATAAATATATAATTTATGAAAAACACAAAGTTTTCCTAGAAAAAAAGAGGCTCTTACGTCACTGTCTGAGCCCTCGCTGTGTCTGGATCAGTGGCGGTGTAAACTGTCAGTTCACTACCAACTTCCAGATCTTCAGGTTTAGAAATGATCTGCTCCACTGGGTCAAACACTGGAGCCTCGTTTACATCCTGAACATTCACCGTGGCAGTGAGCACCGCCCATAGGAAAGAAAAATTAAAAAGGAGATTTCCTTAGTGTCTCTGTTGTTTCTCCTAGACAGGTATGAGATTAGAAGGAAACCCAAGAGAGATTTTACTTTAAATCTCCTGCTGCTCAGATGTTTCTCCTGAGACAAAGACTTCCATAATCTCACATGCATCTCCTCCTGGGTTTTACTACAGATCTCAATACTGTCTTACATTGTGCTCAGATTTGATAAAAAAAATAACAGTAATAGTTTACTAAATACAGAAAAGCTTAAATAAAAGTAGACCATGAAAAGAAGAAGCTTCCGAAATGAATAGACTATACCTAAACAATGTAGAACATGAATTACACAATTTAGCATAAAAAAAATCTGATTTCAGAACATCTCATGTCTCATTTTTGTCTAAATTTATTAATTTTTTAATTTATTAATTTTAGGAGAAACATCTGTGACAAAGTTGATATCTAAACGAGACAAGGGAGAATCACAAATATGTCTCCTGAGACATCATAGAGCAACATTTAAGCAATAAAATTTTCCTCTGGGCCGGCAGAGTGGTCTGCTCATAGTCCAGTGGAAGAAAGAATAACACAACTACAGTGATAGTTAAATGTACACTATATTACTACTACAATTACTACCACTGCTAATAACTGGGGACTACTAGGCTCGCACTACAATCCAAGCAGTTAATGTATAACTATGGCCTTTCCACTACACATGATCAACTGTATGTCCTGTATGTCATATATATATATATATATATATATATATATATATATATATATATATATATATATATATATATATATATATATATTATATATTTTAGCTGTATAATAAAAATCTCTGACAAACATAGCAAGTTCAGCATTACTCATTCACATATAGTGCCCTATTTTAGCAACCTGTAGATGAGCCAGTGTGTCTTTTGTATCACAAGGATGCAAAAAAAAATGCCTAGAATTTAGAGGCCAGACACTTAATCATAATATATAATCTACAAGCAGGGCTGGACTGGAACAAAAAAATCGGCCCTGGCATTTTTGGTTCAGACCGCCCCCCTTATAATTAGCAGAGCACAACCGACTTGTAATTTATGTATGTGGGCTTACAGATAAGCATAATGTATCAACATATTAAATATAAGAAGTTTAGTGTGTCTATGTTAACTTTATCATTTTTGTCTGCTCTGCGAAATTCAATTGATTTTTTATCCTTTTTATTTAAATCATCTCTTATATGTATTTTCTGAATTCATCTGATATAACATTTCAATTCTAATTCTTCAGATTAAAGGTGCTTCCTCCTTTAAACAGCTATAGTATGTATTTGTATCAGGCTACAAACAGGGCTGCTTTAAGAACTCATACAACGCAACTACGTCTTAAAATCATTTAACACTGTTTTACTTTTATTCTATGTGAGCATAGCTTTTCCTAAAATTACTTTTATATATTCTTTTTACACTAAATTTAGTCATGCTTACATTGCAAAGCTTTTACTTATAATTTATACATTTTTTAAATAAAACTGTTATTTCACTTGTTTTACTGCTTTTTTAAAACATGTTGAACCACAGCAAAGAGGCTACAAATTCAAACTATTATGCAGCCTTTCAACACACCTTTAACCTAAATATCTAAAATGCTATGATGTAGCCTAAAATGGACTCTTGCTGCTCATCCAACCAGTCTTGACCATTTGCTATTTTATCAGAATAAGTGGGCGTGGCTGTCAGATTTTGGGAAGTATGCAAATACCAAGTTTTAGGTTTTGAAGAACAATTGAGCATGTGCAGAGTAGTTGGCTTGGCTTCAAATAGGGTTCAACTTCATTGTGTAAATTTTGCGAACACAGATTATTTATAGTCGGAAAAACTTTAACAAGAATCTTAATCATGCTAGTTGAGATGAAACGTTTGCTATAGTTTATTAGGCAATTCTACAGTTTTTGTTCAGCTTAAGAATTTTAAGTTTTGTTTTGTTTTTTCATATCCTGTGCGGGTGCACAGGATATGAGCAGCCTGTTGCAGCATGCAGCATGCTGTCCTTCTGGTGATTCATTTCCTGCTTTAATGATGAGCTTGCTCACCACATACATACCACAAACACATACCTGCTGCTTCACTTTTAAGTTTCACTCACTGAACATAGTTATGCTGCTGGGACAGATAGCAGCAAGTCTGTTTAACGGCACTTGAGGTTTAGTCAAACAATGATTTTATTGAATTCAGTTGTAAACTAGCACCTATGCCTAGCATGAGATTATAGTGCTTTTGCCAGCTTGTTTCCTGGTGAAATTTCTCTGGCTAACTGAAGCAAAAATGGATTAAGACTAAATGTAAATTCCATTCATTTTATTTAATTCTATTAATTACTTTTATAGACTTTTATAAACATTTTTTTAGTCCTGGTTTATTATAAATGCTAGAATGCATTGTAAATAAGAGGCAGCCACAGTGTTCCTTAAAGTGAAAAAGTAAAGAGTGATTGATTCATTTATTGATCTTTTTAGCAATAACTTCTCCTGGTGCATCTGTTCAACCTGAACAAAATATATAGTGTGTTAACAAATAAATGGGGCAAGCTGACTGTGATTATGCACATTACATAATGCATTCAATAAATCATTATTTGATTCAGAGTACCTTTTTATAGTGGTAGTGTAATTTTTGACATTTACATTTATAAAATCTAATAGTAATTTTTTGTGAGATTATATTTGTGGTATTATGTGATTTAAGAGCAGTTCATCAGTGTAAAACACAAATTACTTACCGTGGTCTTTTCAAACTGTGGAGCGTGGTCGTTGCTATCAGTTATAGTAATAACAGCTGTTCCAGTGGTGACGAGGCCATTACCCATCATATCTGCAGCTTGGATCAGCAAGGTGTACTCAGGATAATTCTGGAAAAGATGATGTTCATGAATTAATCTGCTTTATTAACTCATTCCACATCATCTCAGTATTCATAACCCTGATTTCTGCTCTCACCTCTCTGTCCAGCCCCTCAGAGTTCACTCTAATCCCTCCAGTAATCGAGTTAATGGCGAACATGTGTGGATCTGGCTGTGGTGGATCCTGACTGATGATGGAGTATCTGACCTCTGCATTGTCAGTGTTAGGATCGTCTGCGTCAGTAGCTGTGACTGTCATGAACTCAAATTCTTCAGAAAGAGAGTAATAAAGTCCATGAGACAAGTTTATCAGTGAAATAATTATTCAATAATAAATTAACAGCCATTAAAACACAAAAAAAATCATCACAATCATTATAGCTACCTTTAGGTGAAGCTTCTGGAACACTGCCAAGGAAAGGGTTTTGGGTGAAGATGGGCTTGTTATCATTCTGGTCGATCACATTGACGATAATCTCCATAGGATCTTCTTTAACCTCACCATCAGCTGCAATCGAATGAGCTTGAAGCTGGAGAAAAATAATAACAGTCACTGTTAAATGAAAAATGTATGAACCGGTTTCTAGTGTTCTTCTACTCCAACTAGCAGAATTAAAGTCTCTTACCACATATTTATGTTTGGTCTCTCTGTCTAGAGGCTTTGTTACACTAAGCCATCCAGTGTTTTTATTAATGGTGAAAAGTCCCACTGGAGGCTGGTCTGCTCCTTCACCAGTGATGCTGTACACCATCTTAGTTTCCTTAGCATTACTGGACTTAATCTGGACACACATGAAAGATGTATTATAATACAGATAAGGTACACAAAAAGATATTCTTTAATTTTAATTTAGAGATCATCTACACATACCTGCACCATCTCCTTTGGAAATGGGCCTCTGTGATTCTCTATAAAGGCAATTGGTGGAATCAACCACTCTCTCTTTCTCCTCCTCAACCCCCCAGAAGATTTTGGGAAGTCCAGAACTGGGCCGGCATGGTAAATGTTTTCTTATCAGACAAATACAGTAAAAAGTTTTAAATGTTTTTGATAATATTTTGTGCTTGGTGATTCAATGCATTGTAGGATATACACTAAAGTAAAGTATTACAGTAAAAGCTGTATACCAGTGGTTGTTGCTGCTTCTTCAGGGTCAGGCTCTTCATGGTTCACCCAGGGTGGTGAACTGGTCCCATCGACCAACACCTGGCATTTAGTACAAGATACACTTAGATAAATCATCTCCATTCTACAAATCATATATATGTATTAAATTTCTCACCTGAATCAAAATCAGGAAGGAAATAAAGATCATGCTGCACTCTGCTCTGTACGCATCCAGCGCTGATGAGTAGGTTCAGGGTGATGAAAAAAAATACCAAGAAGCTGCGAGAGGCTTTGGGCTGAGAGGTGTGACACCTGACGCTTTCTAAAATGCTTTTTTTATTTTTTCTGGAGCCACGTAGTATAGGGTAGTTTATGGGGTTATAGGGTATTTTAAAAAGCATGGAGTAGTATTGCGTAGTTTATGGGGTTATAAGGAAGTATAGAGAGCATGGAGTAGTACAGAGTAGTTTATGGGGTTATAGGGTAGTATAGAGATCATGGAGTAGTATAGGGTAGTTTATGGGGTTATAGGGTAGTATAGAGAGCATGGAGTAGTATAGGGTAGTTTATGGGGTTATAGGGTAGTATAGAGATCATGGAGTAGTATTGCGTAGTTTATGGGGTTATAGGGTAGTATAGAGATCATGGAGTAGTATTGCGTAGTTTATGGGGTTATAGGGTAGTATAGAGATCATGTAGTAGTATAGGGTAGTTAATGGGGTTATAGGGTAGTATAGAGAGCATGGAGTAGTATAGGGTAGTTTATGGGATTATAGGGAAGTATAGAGATCATGTAGTAGTATAGGGTAATTTATGGGGTTATAGGGTAGTATAGAGAGCATGGAGTAGTATAGGGTAGTTTAAGGGGTATAGGGTAGTATAGAGATCATGGAGTAGTATAGGGTAGTTAATGGGGTTATAGGTAGTATAGAGATCATGGAGTAGTATTGCGTAGTTTATGGGGTTATAGGGTAGTATAGAGATCATGGAGTAGTATAGGGTAGTTTATGGGGTTATATGGTAGTATAGAGGGCATGGAGTAGTATAGAGTAGTTTATGGGGTTATAGGGTAGTGTAGAGATCATGGAGTAGTATTGCGTAGTTAATGGGGTTATAGGGTAGTATAGAGATCATGGAGTAGTATAGGGTAGTTTTTGGGGTTATAGGGAAGTATAAAGATCATGTAGTAGTATAGGGTAGTTAATGGGGTTATAGGGTAGTATAGAGAGCATGGAGTAGTATAGGGTAGTTTAGGGAGTTATAGGTAGTATAGAGAGCATGGAGTAGTATAGGGTAGTTTAGGGAGTTATAGGTAGCATAGAGAGCATGGAGTAGTATAGGGTAATTTATGGGGCATAGGGTAGTATAGAGAGCATGGAGTAGTATAGGGTAGTTTAGGGAGTTATAGGTAGTATAGAGAGCATGGAGTAGTATAGGGTAATTTATGGGGTATAGGGTAGTATAGAGAGCATGGAGTAGTATAGGGTAGTTTAGGGAGTTATAGGTAGTATAGAGAGCATGGAGTAGTATAGGGTAGTTTATGGGGTATAGGGTAGTATAGAGAGCATGGAGTAGTATAGGGTAGTTTAGGGAGTTATAGGTAGTATAGAGAGCATGGAGTAGTATAGGGTAGTTTAAGGGGTATAGGGTAGTATAGAGAGCATGGAGTAGTATAGGGTAGTTTATGGGGTTATAGGGTAGTATAGAGAGCATGGAGTAGTATAGGGTAGTTTATTGGGTTATAGGGTAGTATAGAGAGCATGGAGTAGTATAGGGTAGTTTATGGGTTATAGGGTAGTATAGAGAGCATGGAGTAGTATAGGGTAGTTTATTGGGTTATAGGGTAGTATAGAGAGCATGGAGTAGTATAGGGTAGTTTATGGGTTATAGGGTAGTATAGAGAGCATGGAGTAGTATAGGGTAGTTTATGGGTTATAGGGTAGTATAGAGAGCATGGAGTAGGGTAATTTATGGGTTATGTGGTAGTATAAAGTGTATGGAGTAGTATAGAGTAGTGTAAGGTAGTGAGGAGTCATTTGGCATATGTCTTGATACACCATTGGTCATTCCAAAACTATTTTTAATGATTTTCTTATTTTTTACTTCACCAATATTTATTTTTACGTAGTCAATGTTTGTGATGTTGAAGTGTTTTGTCGAATTTGGCCTTTTTTCAATGTTTTTTATGCATGTTTTTTAACATTAGAATTTCTTTTTAAGCCATTTTAACTGTGAAATAAAAGTAGCTGAATCGTAAAAAGGGAATGTAATAATTATGTTGTCACATAGGCTGGTTTTGAATGCATTTATTTTTATTTTGCAGCAGATTTACAGTTATTCACTAGAAACATGGCAGGAAGAAGATCTTTGAGGGTGTCCAAGTGAAGTCTTTCTCAAGGTCTTTAATTAATCTCTTTCAATCCTCCTTCAAGGTTCCTGTACCAGTAGCTGGGATTGGATCTGCACACATGTAAATATCATTATGAAGATGATACACATGATATAAACACTTCTTTCACACCAAGACTAAAGCAAAAGACTCACTATCATCCACAGCCAAGATGAGATCTTTCACTAAAGGGGGCTCCCATCCACTGGATCATCATTTATATCCTCAACATTCACGATCACTGTAGCTGTGGATGTGGGGAGGGGTTTCCCAAACACAACATCGTTCTCCACAACCACCAGCAGAGTGTGCTTACTGTTATCTTCAAAGTTCAGTGGCTGGAGAAGAAATAAATATGGGTTAATATTGATATAATTAATATTTTGTGTCCATGGCATAGTTTTCTACAAACACTGCATAGCAATATATTTTATATACAAGTTTTATATTAATCTGGATAAACACATGATTACACATATTGAGGAATTTTAGCCTTCACTAGAGTTTTCTTTGATGTGGGGATTTAAACCATGTCCTCTGTGCTGCTTAATTAAGTTAAATAATAGTTTTACAATATTTTTAGGACTACAAGTCTATTTTCTGGTGTATTTTCATACATAAGATTATTAGGGGCATTTTAAGAGACACTATTTTAAGGAACTTCTAATTTAGCAGGTCTCATCTGGGTGGTGGAGGTGGGGGGTAGCTAACTAAGTTAAGTAAAGCTAAGCTAAGTAAATAAAACTAATAAAAAAGACTTTCTTTTAAAGTCAAACCAGCATTGGATGTTAATCTACACAGATTTCACTTCTTACAACTGTTTATTTGGGTGAGTAAAGTGCTTCCATTTATTTCAATTAAGCTTAGATTCCTGGATGTGTTTCCAGCACTAAGGCTGGAGCATTAGCATTAGCTGTTACCTGCTAGCGGTTAGCGGCTAATGCCGCCCAACGGCACTACACTGAGAAACTACAATGATGAGTTTATTTGATTTTACCAAATTGAAAATCTCTGGAGGAAGATGGATGATCACAAGCCATCAAACCACCAAACTGAACTGCTTGAATTTTCGCACCAGGAGTAAAGCAGCATAAAGTTATCCAAAATCAGTGTGTAAGACTGGTGGAGGAGAACATGATGCCAAGATGCATGAAGAAAACTGTAATTAAAAAACAGGGTTATTCCATCAAATATTGATTTCTGAACTCTTAAAACGTTTTTTGTTATTTCAGCCATTTCTGATTTTCTGTAAATAAATGTTTTAAATTACTATTTTTATTTGGAATTTGGGAGAAACGTTGTCCGTAGTATATAGAAAAAAAACAACACTATTTATTTTATTCAAACATAAACCTATAAATAGCAAAATCAGATAAACTGATTCAGAAACTGAAGTGCTCTCTTAATTTTTCCAGAGCTGTATGTCCACTAAAAATGAATGTATTTTAGTAGAATGTAAATATATTAAAGAAGTTTAGTTGGACATTTGTCTCGAGTTTTCTTGAGTCTCTGCACAGATTATCTTTACACACGTTGAAGTAACACGTTGTATTAAAAAGTGAAGTAATTACTCCAGTAAAGTATAGATAACCAACATTTCTACTTAAGTACCTCAGAACCTCAGAACATCTGCTGTCCAGTACAGTCTATTTTAATATAACAGTACCTTAGCTGTAGTAATGATGCCCTCCTGTTGGTTGGGTCCTGTGCTAACATTAAAGAATCCTTCACTCTCTTCACTAATGATCCTGAACTTGGTCATCCAGGCAGGAGACTGAGGTTCATCTCCATCAGTCACTGGTAGCTTCACCACCACAGCTCCTACTTTATTCTCTGGTACTGATACAGTGTACTAAAAAAAAAAAAAAAGGTTTATTACACATTAATATTATTGCTGTTAACATTAGCTTGTTAATGCAAGAAGTTCAAACGTTAACACATTTTTTTATGCAAATTAATACATTTACCAAACCTGTATACATAGTAGTGTTTATGTTGATGTAAAGACAGTGCCACTATTATCAAGTTCATAAGGTTATAACGCTGTTTGGCAATCTAAAAAAAATTAAGTATGACAAAAAAGCAAAAAAAAAAAAAAAAAAACAACCTAAAGGGGCAAATACTTTTTTCACGGCACTGTAATTTCATTTTGCCAGTCTAACATTAATTATTTTATGTACATTTAAACATATTAAGTATTAAAAGCTTAAGGAGTATATGTGATTAATTGCAGAATTAATCGTAGAATACTGTTGTGATCAATCAGAACTCTTTTATTGATTGGCACCCCTAGAAAATACACAATAAGTAGCTAATTGTAGTTACATTCATTTTATTTCAAATTTTTCCCATTTTCTCCCCAATTTACTTGGCCAATTACCCAACCCATTCATTAGGACTCCCCCTATCACTAGTAATGCCCCCACACACCAGGAGGGTGAAGACTAACACATGTTTCGTCTGATACATGTGAAGTCAGCCACCGCTTCTTTTCGAGCTGCTGCTGATGCAGCATTGCCGAGCAACATCACAGCGCGCTCGGAGGAAAGCACAGCGACTCGGTTCTGATACATCAGCTCACAGACGCCCTGTGCTGCAGACATCACCCTAGGACTGATGTGGGGAGAGAGCGCCATCTACCCACCCGGAGGGAGCAGGGCCAATTTTGCACCCTCTGAGCGCCGGCAGCTTGATGGCAAAGCTGCATGAAGTGGGGATCGAACTGGGGTTCGCGCTTTAGACCGATGGAGTAGATAATTGTAGTTGAGCTTCTAGAAAGAATTAGAAGTTTATTAATAGCCTTACTGAGTTCTGTTCAAACTTTGGTGCATGGTCGTTGCTGACAGTTACAGTAATAACAGCTGTTCCAGTGGTGACGAGGCCATTACCCATCATATCTGCAGCTTGGATCAGCAAGGTGTACTCAGGATAATTCTGGAAGAGAATATTTTAATGAATTAATCTGCTTTATTACCTCATTCCACATCATCTCAGTATTCATAATCTGATTTCTGCTCTCACCTCTCTGTCCAGCCCATCAGAGTTCACTCTAATCCCTCCACTAGTCGAGTTAATGATGAACATGTTTGGACTTGGCTGTGGTGGATCCTGGCTGATGATGGAGTATCTGACCTCTGCATTATCAGTTTCAGGATCATCTTCATCAGTGGCTGTGACTGTCATAAATTCCACTCCTTCAGAAAAAAAAGAGATTCACCAATAATGACATAAAAATTTGCAGCTATTCATCTGATCAAACCTTCTTCATACTGATTATATTTTACCTTCAGAACCCTACAGACGGATTTTCTGTCCAAAATCGCACCTTGTGTTCTCTTAGCTTAATTACTCAGAAATGCCTTCACGCATAAACATAATCCATATACTTAATCTTTCTGAAAATAGCAGATAGATCCCAGTGCAGTAAAGCATATGCAGAAAATCCATTGGGAAAACACCTAAAAATAAGATCTCCTTCAAAGTTCCTTGTTTTATTTTTTCCATTATAACTCTATATTTATAATTATATTTATTTGCTCAAAACACAAAATCAGTTGTATTTACATTGACTCTTAGGTCTCTGAGTAAATCACATGACGTCATCATTGCCACTGATTCCTCAAAATAAAAAAGGACGTTCCCCACAAAAAAATATATATATATATTTATATATATATATATATATATATATATATATATATATATATATATATATATATAAAAAACTTGCTTTTTTCCCAACCCATATTATTTACTTCTAGTGCTTCAAACATATTTATATGATGTTTCAAACCAAATAATATCAGTAAATGACCCAATAGTGTCCACAGAAAAAAGTGTGAAACTACCTGCACTAAAGCTAGGAATGGTGTGTGCACTGTTTTATATAGTTTTTATTTTACTGCATTTCTTTTTTATTTAGACTAAAACATTTACATTTTGTATATATAGTTTTATATAGTATATATACATTCAAAATTACTAAAAAAAAAAAAAAAAACAGTCGCTTGGTAAAATTTTGACCAAAACATGATCAGTTCCAGGAAAATACAACAATTCTGCTTCCTTTTACATTTTAAATGATTCTATTTTTGAGCAGTCGTATGTCTTCTGGAGTAAAAGAGATCAGGGCGTGTGTCTGTCTGATATAATAACTTATTATAAGTTATAAGACCTGAAATGGGAACTGACAGAAACAAAGAAAAAACACACCAAAAGAGCCTAGATTTGGTTAACTACCGATTGTTGAAGATTCTGGAACACTGCCAAGGAAAGGGTTTTGGGTGAAAATGGGCTTATTGTCATTTAGGTCGATCACGATGATGACCATCTCCATAGGTTCCTCTTTAAGCTCTCCATCAGCTTCAACAGCATGAGCTTGAATCTGAGTCAACAAACAAAATGAATGAAAAAATGCTAAATATGAATAATGCACAGATGTTTATTAGTCTGTAATATACTGTAAACTCTAAATAAATGCAATAGTGTTTTATTTAAACCTTGTGCATATAGAAAGTAACCTATAGGAGAGCAGATTTCAGTCTAAAACATGCCCTATGCCCTTTTGCTGAATGCCAGCCAAGACAAAAACTCTGCTTCTGCATATTTACTGGAGACTCCAGACTTTTGTTTATTTTCTGCTGTTTTTGCCTCTTAACCATGAGGGGAAATATACTTTTTACACTTTTTAAATACTGGCAGGTTAGAAATGAAACTACGATGAAAGCATTGTTTCACCAAGAAGGAGAAATAATAAAGTCTCTTACCACATATTTATGTTTGGTCTCTCTGTCTAGAGCCTTTGTTACACTGAGCCATCCAGTGTTTTTATTAATAGTGAAAAGTCCCACTGGAGGCTGGTCTGCTCCTTCACCAGTGATGCTGTAGATCACTTCCTTAAATGCGGACCTGATCTGTACACATTTAACACAGTTTGGTACACAAAAAATGTATAGTTATAAATAAACAGACAAATATCAAACATCTAAATTACACAGTTGTTCAATTGCCCTGGATGTAGTCAAACAGTTTTGGCAAATAACTTTCTGAGGATGTAAGGAACAGAATTGTTGTTGTACATAAAGATGGTCTAGGCTATAAGAAGGCTGCTAACATCCTGAAACGTGGATACATCACAATGGCAATGGTCATACAGCAGTTTTCCAGCATGGATTCCACTCAGAACAGGCCTCCCCAGGGTCGATAAAGAAGTTGAGTCCACTTGTTCAGCAGAATAACGCATAAGTGCTGCAGAGGCTGAAGAAGTGGGAAGTCAGCCTGCAGTATTCAGAACATTCGCCACACACTGCATCAACTCTGTCTGCATGGCACTGTCCTAAAATAAAGCCTCTTCTGAAGCTGATGCACAAGAAAGCCTGCAATCACTTTGCTGAAGACAAGCAGTCCAAGACCATGGATTACTGGAACCATGTACTGTGATCTAACGAGATTAGGATAAAATAGTTTGGCTCAGATGGTGTCCAGCATGTGTGGTGATGACCTGGTGAGGACTACCAAGACAAATTTGTCTGGCCTACAGTCAAGCATGGTGGTGCTACCTAGCATCATGGTCGAGGGTTGCATGAGTGCTGCCGGCACTGTGGAGCTGTGGTTTATTGAGGTAAATTTCAACCTGTACTGTGACATTCTGAGTATGATCCCCTACCATTGGAAATTGGGCTCCATAGTAGTTTTTCAATATGATAACGACCACAAACACAACCATAAAAATGACAGCAGGTAAAGATGATGGACTGTTCAAGAATGTCTCCAGACCTAAATCCAATTGAGCACCTGTGGGGCATCCTCACATTTAATCAAAATAAGCACAATCTGTACTTAAATACAGGGGTTGGATAATGAAACTGAAACACCTGTCATTTAGTGTGGGAGGTTTCATGGCTAAATTGGAGCAGCCTGGTGGCCAATCTTCATTAATTTTACCAGTAAGAGCAATAAGAGTGTGAAGGTTCAATTAGCAGGGTAAGAGCACAGTTTTGCTCAAAATATTGCAATGCACACAACATTATGGGTGACACACCAGAGTTCAAAAGAGGAAAAATTGTTGGTGCACGTCTTGCTGGCGCATCTGTGACCAATACAGCCTTTGTGATGTATCAAGAGCCACGGTATCCAGGGTAATGTCAGCATACCACCAAGAGGGACCAACCACATCCAACAGGATTAACTGTGGACGCTGTAAGAGGAAGCTGTCTGAAAGGGATGTTCGGGTGCTAACCCGGATCGTATCCAAAAAACACGGCTGATCAAATCAGGGCAGAATTCAATGTGCACCTCAACTCTCCTGTTTCCACCAGAATTGTCCATCAGGACAATACATTATTGTGGTCAAAACCAGGTGTTTCAGTTTCATTGTCCAACCCCTGTATGTATTGGCTAATCAACATCCTCAGTAGTCAGCAGAAAACTGTGTATATCTGATTGTTATTGTTATTTCCAGATGTAAATTCAGAAATTAGAGCTACTTACTTGGCCAATCTCCTTGGGGAATGGGCCTCTGTGATTCTCTGGGAAAGCGATTGGTGGAATCACCCACTCTCTCTTTCTCCTCCTCAAACCCTTGTATGATTCTGGAAACTCCAGAGCTGAAACATCCTGGTAAAGCTCTTTGATATTTTGTAGATTTTATTAACATCCAACACAACATTGACATAAAAACAGAGTGTTGATAACAGCAGAATTGTACCAGAATTGTACCAGAATTGTAGTTGAGTTTCTGTTCTGTCATTATTCACTAGTATCAATATTTTAACAAAACAGGATAAAAGTACTATACATTAAAGAGGTGCTTCAGATGGTTCTTTGAGTGAAGTTATGGAAGACCTAGATAGCATGTAGAATCGCCTCAAGCTTGGCTGAAATATGGAAGCGTCATTTCAGACTCTGCGTCCGGCCATGCAAAACTGGGCAACTGGGGTGATGGCACAAGCGGTTTCAGCTGATTACCATATTATACACTGCAACCGGGGTGATGGCACAAGCGGTTCG
Organism: Astyanax mexicanus; assembly: GCF_023375975.1. NCBI lineage: Eukaryota > Metazoa > Chordata > Actinopteri > Characiformes > Acestrorhamphidae > Astyanax > Astyanax mexicanus. The sequence continues at coordinate 28,444,114 of NC_064430.1, read as the reverse complement.
AGCTGATTCCCATATTATACTCTGCAACCGGGGGGATGGCACAAGCGGTTTGAGCTGATTACCATATTATACTCTGCAACTGGAGTGATGGCACAAGCGGTTCGAGCTGATTACCATATTATACACTGCAACCGGGGTGATGGCACAAGAAGCTTGGGAGGATTCCCATGTCATGATTGGCAACTTAACTCAGGGCCATTTTTATATTATTTTCGGCAATCAGGGTGTTGATACAAGCAGTGCTGTCAAATTCCCATATCATACTCGAAAACTGAGTAGTCGGCACAAGTGGCGCTGTCCAATTTCCATATTATACTCGGCAACCGGGGTGATGGCACAAGCAGTTCGAGCTGATTCCCATATTATACTCGGCAACCGGGGTGATGGCACAAGCGGTTCAAGCTGATTCCCATATTATACTTTGCAACCGGGGTTCTGCCACAAGAAGCTTGGGAGGATTCCCATGTCATGTTTGGCAACTTGGCTTCTTACATTATTTTCGGCAATCAGGGTATTGATACAAGCAGTGTTATCCATTTCCCATATCATACTCGAAAACTGAGGTGTTGGCACAAGTGGCGCTGTCCAATTTCCATATTATACTTGGCAACCGGGGTGCTGGCACAAGCACCTTGCACCGTTTTCCATATTACACTTGGTAAACAGGGGTTTTGGGGTAAGCAGCACTTGAACTTGAGTACTCAAACCGAAATCTGACCAATGCATGTGGTATTCTTCCTGGAAATGGTAAATGGATAGGAAATTTTGCTATCTAAAGAACCACTTTTGGTTTTATAAACAACTATTTTTGTTTGGTGTGTGTGAATTTAAGAACCATTACTTTAAGTAAACATTACTATAACCGTTAAAAGCTTCTTAAACATTGACACTGTGATTCCATTTCCTTTTATTCTATATAAAAATTAAGGAAACATTTTCACCATGTTGTCAAATTTCACAACCAAATTCTACACTGTAGAGACCAGAGGCGGAGCCAGAGTTGCATGCACATGGTAGCCCCGCCCACTTCCAAAAAAAACAACATAAATGTGATGAGAGTGCTGACTCCACTAACGTTACAATGAGACAACCAATTAGCTAATTAGCTAATCTCAATGTCCATTTTACACTAACACAACATGCAGAACCCCCCCCCCCCCCCCCCCCCGCAAAGTGCATATTAACACAACGAGAACTAACTTGGAATTGGTGGACATTGGAGATAGAAAGGACAAGATGAGGAGAAAAAATGGGCGGGGCTGTTTTGTCAATAAACATCTGGGAATGGGCGGAGCTACACCTCATTCTGTAACCAGCCTGCAGATGGCATTAGACCTGTAGTGGCTTTACTTTCGAGAGATGCTACACATGCTTTTTTACAGTCATTGGGTTCTTCACAAACACTTTACTCAAAGAACCATTTGTAGCACCTTTATTTAAGAGTGTTTATTACAACTGAGTAGATGTACAACATTTAGATGCACACTATTAATAATAATAGCAAAATAAAAGCTGCATACCAGCAAGGTGCAGTGTTCCTTCTTCAGCCTTAAGACTCCCATGATCCAGGAATGGTGGTAGACCACTCTCAGTGGCCAAGACCTGTGTAAGAATGTTATAATATATTCAGTCAAAAGTTTGGACACACCTTCTTATTCAATGTTTTCTTTATTTTTCCTACGTTGTAAATGTATACTAAAGTAATCCAGACTATTAAGGAACACATACTGAATCATTTAGTAGATTAAACGTGTTAAACAAACCAAAACACACTTATCTGCGGTGCTGTTAATTTGCGGTTTCTGAAGCTGGTAACTCTGACGAACTTATCCTATCTACAATCTAATCTATAACGCAGAATATTTTAAAATAATGAAGGGGTGTCCACACTTTTGACTGGTACTGTGTATATACTACAGCAGGGGTGTTCAAACTACGGCCCGCAGGCCATTTGCGGCCCATTTCCTTTTTTGGAGTGGCCCGCGAGGTATTTTAGTAATAGAATGAAAGTTGGCCCGCTGTTAAGCAGGTTCTTATAAAGTGAGATTCAAAGTTGGAACGCTAGGTGTCAGAAACGGGCCAAAGAGTCTAAAAGCGTAGAGTGCGCGCATTTCTAGCGCAGAAAAATGGGCCAAAGAGTCTAAAAGCGGAGAGAGTGCGCATTTCTAGAGCAGAAAAACGGGGCAAAGAGTCTAAAACAGAGAGAGTGCACATTTCTAGTGCAGAAAAACGGGGCAAAAGAGTGTAAAAGCAGAGAGGGTGCGCATTTCTAGAGCAGAAAAACAGGCCAAAGAGTCTAAAAGCAGAGAGAGTGCGCATTTCTAGAGCAGAAAAACGGGGCAAAGAGTCTAAAAGCAGAGAGAGTGCACATTTCTAGTGCAGAAAAACGGGACCAAAGAGTCTAAAAGCGGAGAGAGTGCACATTTCTAGTGCAGAAAAACAAAGCAAAGAGTCTAAAAGCGGAGAGAGTGCGCATTTCTAGCGCAGAAAAACAGGTCAAAGAGTCTAAAAGTTGCCGTAATTAAGGAGTTTAATATTAAGATACATCATGAAATTTAACATCAATTAAAAAAATCTTAGTTTACACAACACTGTTAAAGATACAGATAGTAAGTCAAGTAAAATGGTGTGTAAATGAAAGTAATCAGGTAAATGTATTATTTAAAGTGGTATATTTCATTATTTGTTTTATTACAGAGTCTGTGGCCCGCGACTTCAAATATATTTCTCCTTCTGGCCCCCAACAAAAAAAGTTTGGACACCCCTGAACTAGAGCATCTCAAAAACTAAGAATATCATTGAAAAGTTACTTTATTTTAGTAATTCAGTTCAAAATGTGAAACTCATATATTACTGTAAATAGATGTATATTGTTGATGATTATGGCTTACAGGCAATGAAAACCCAAAAATCAGTATCTCAGAAAATTTAAATATTATATAAGACCAATTGATGATTTAGAGAGACATGTCATCTGCTGGTGTTGATCCACTGTGTTTTATTATCAAGTCTAAAGTCAGTGCAGTTTTGTTTTTCCACAAAATCTGCTGCTGACAACTTTTATGGAGATGTGGATTTCATTTTCCAGCAGGACTTGGAACACTGCCCATATTGCCAAAAGTACCATTTGGTCTTATATAATATTAACATTGATTTTTTGGGTTTTCATTGGCTGTAAGCCATAAATATAATCATCAACAATAAAATAAATAAACACTTAAAATAGATCATAATAATAATATATAATATACGAGTTTTAACTTTTCAATGATATTAAACTGTTTTTGAGACATTCAGTATCAGATTTCTCCTGCACACCTACAGGCACTACTCCAGTTGATGTGTTCAATTACATCAGTTGCGCACCTGTTTTACCATCATTAAACTTTGATTTACCAAACCAGCTGTTATACATATGATATGGATTATTAACCCTTGTGTGGTGTTCATATTTTTGTTACTCGTTTACTTTGTTACTTGTATTTAATTCAGCAAAATTAAGCAATTTTACATTAAAATGCTTTACACATGCTTGCTTCACCTAAATTGCAAGCAATATAAACAGCTTACATGGTTAATATTTGCCCTTTACCTTTCTTATGTTACATTTCTTTCAAAAAAGTGCTACTCTTTTTTTAATTAGTTTTTTAATAAAATGTAAAAGAAAATGAATTAAACTCAAGATATGGGTAGAACATTTGTTTAGTTTCAAATTTACAAATGAAGCAATGTTTATTAGCCCTTGGCCAAACATACTGTATGTAATATAAATGTGTAGGGGGGGGGGGGGGGGTGTACAGTGTGTGTTTATTGAAAATGTGTTTTGATATATGTTTTTCACAAAAAATGAGCCAATGCCAATGAGTTTGACTTAGAAAAAATATATTTTTAGTATCATTTCATGAAAAATGAAAACGGGTCCCACAGACTGGAACACCACACACCACCTACCTTTTGGAAGGAATTTTATTTGTATTTCTAATAATATCATTGTTTTACTGAATAAACACTTACTATCCTGATAAAGAGATTTAATTATTTAAAGTAGATTAGGAGATTTTAATTTTTCAAAGGGGACTAAACCTTTACAGGAAAGGAAAAAACAAACAGAAACACACATATTTGCTCTGTGCCAAAGTTCAAATTTCACTAGACTTAAAATGGCTTTACCACTGATCCACTGATCAATAGTGGCTGCCCTTGAATGATGTAGTCTGGAATAGACAGAGTGGGCAATATATTGTAATCTACAGTATATTTACACATATCTTTGTGTAGTTTATTTTATTTTATTTTTTAAGTAGATATATGGGTAAATTGTATGGAAAATATATGTTAAAAACATTAAGATTAAAGGAGTACATTTTATTTCACCATCTCAAAGAACATAATCTGGTGCAGTTTGCTCAATCATTGAAAAAACATGGAGAGTAATATATATATATATATATATATATATATATATATATATATATATATATATTTATATTCATATTTTTCAGCTCTGTCTGGGCAGTCACGTACCAACATGCCAACATCAAAAACACAGATTTTAAGAATACCCAGGACTCAAATCTAACTGTCAAACTAGTGCCCATAACTACCAATCATTGTCATTGTAACTTTTTTAATTGCACACATTTTCTTGTTAAAGTAACTATTTGATTTAAATGACAGCAAGCGTGTTAAAAAGGCTACCGCAATCCAACCAGTCCCCCCACACCAGAAGCAACTCACTGCTAAATTTGCATTTGTCTTGTAGTCCTTCTGGGCTCTAAGCTGTCTTCACCTATCAAATGCATTGCCAATATTTTCTCACATTTTACCCCATCTCTGATTATATCAAGGCTTTCTAGGATGGGTAGTACATACAACTGCACCAAAATTATTATTTTTGTATCAGTGATACCCAAAAAGCACGTATGACATAAACTGTCAGTAGAAAATTTATCTGGTAAAAGTTTCAGTGTGAGCTAATATAAAATCTAATAATAAATCAGTTGGAAACAGTATGCACTTACAGTAATCAGTGTTATTATACAACGTGAAAGCCTGGCACCTAGCCTAGTTCAGTTTATTGTAAACGATGAAGTACGATCTGAAGTATCACATTTTCCAAAACTGTCATTCTTTGCTGGTATCAAATTATTTGGAACCACATTGGTTTGAACCACAGTAGTCTGAACTAAAGTGTTTCCAGACATGTTTGATCAGACTTTAACAGGGGAAAACCTGCAAAAATGTACAAACTTTGCAATATTATTCCAAAATATAAAAGTTATGACTATAATCATGTTATTGATGTATTATTTAGGCCAGGGGTGTCCAAACTACGGCCCGCGGGGTATTTTAGAAATAGAATGAAAGTTAACCCGCTGGTAGGCAGGTTTTTATAATGTGAAATTCAAAGTTTGAACGCTAGGTGTCAGAAACGGGCCAAAGAGTCTAAAAGTGCAGAGGGTGCGCAGTTGTAGCGCAAAAAAACGGGCCAAAGAGTCTAAAAGCGGAGAGGGTGCGCATTTCTAGCGCAGAAAAACGGACCAAAGAGTCTAAAAGCGGAGAGAGTGCTCAGTTGTAGCGCAGAAAACGGGCCAAAGAGTCTAAAAGCGGAGAGGGTGCGCAGTTGTAGTGCAGAAAAACTGGCCAAAGAGTCCAAAAGCGGAGAGGGTGCGAAGCTGTAGCACAGAAAAACGGGCCAAAGAGTCTAAAAGTGGAGAGAGTGCCCATTTCTAGCGCAGAAAAACGGGCCAAAGAGTCTAAAAGCGGAGAGAGTGCGCAGTTGTAGCACAGAAAAACGGGCCAAAGAGTCTAAAAGCGGAGAGAGTGCTCAGTTGTAGCGCAGAAAAACGGGCCAAAGAGTCTAAAAGCGGAGAGAGTGCGCAGTTGTAGTGCAGAAAACCTGGCCAAAGAGTCCAAAAGCGGAGAGAGTGCGCAGCTGTAGCACAGAAAAACGGGCCAAAGAGTCCAAAAGCGGATAGAGTGCGCAGCTGTAGCACAGAAAAACGGGCCAAAGAGTCTGAAAGCGGAGAGAGTGCGCAGTTCATGAAATGAATCATCAATTTGAAACATCTTAGTTTACACAGCACTGTCAAAGATAAATAAAGATAGTAAGTCAAGTAAAATGGTGTGTAAATGAAAGTAATCAGGAAAATGTATTATTTTAAAGTGGTTTATTTCATTATTTGTTTTATTACAGAGTCTGTGGCCCGTGACTTCAAATATATTTCTCCTTCTGGCCCCCAACAAAAAAAGTTTGGACACCCCAGATTTAGGCTATTGGTATTATAAGCATCAGCACCAGCAGCAGTGATATTCATAATTAAAAAAAAAAAAATAATAATCATAACTTTTAACCCTTGTGTGGTGTTCGGGTCTGTGGGACCTGTTTTCATTTTTCATCAAATGATACTAAAAAAATATTTTTTTTCTAACTCAAACTCATTGGCATTGGCTCATTTTTTGTGAAAAACATATATCAAAACACATTTTCGAATAAACACACACTGTACATCCCCCCCCCCCCCTACACATTTATATTACATACAGTATGTTTGGCCAAGGGCTAATAAACATTGCTTCATTTGTAAATTTGAAACTAAACAAACTTTCTACTCATATCTTGAGTTAAATTCATTTTCTTTTACATTTTATTAAAAAACTAATAAAAAAAAGAGTAGCACTTTTTGAAAGAAATGTAACATAAGAAAGGTAAAGGGCAAATATTAACCATGTAAGCTGTTTATATTGCTTGCAGTTTAGGTGAAGCAAGCATGTGTAAAGCATTTTAATGTAAAATTGCTTAATTCTGCTGAATTCAATACAAGCAACAAAGTAAACGAGTAACAAAAATATGAACACCACACAAGGGTTAATGTTTATAATAGTGTGTTAACAAATCCAAAGCATATACATTATATATTAGTTTTTCAGTGATGTTGATCAGTGGTCTCACCTGAAGTAAAGCCAGGAGAATGCAACAAATCATTTTATTATCCAGCAGCAGAGAGAAGTGATGAACTGCTGGAGCTCAGAAGCTTTATAGTCTTATGTATGATCTCTGCAAAAACAAGTTTGCTAAAAATGTTTGCTAAATACACATCTGATGTCTTACACAACACTGTTGACAAATGTTTATCTGTGTGTGTGTGTGTGTGCCTGTGTGTGTGTAGAGATGCAGTGATAGTATTCTGCATAGTAGGTGTATAAAATGGCCTTTGGACTTTACAGAGACTACAGTGGACTTTATTTACAGCATCAGTTTACTTTCTGCTGCAATAGGGTGCTTGCTCTCTCCAATGCATGAAGCATTTTATTAACAGTTCTCTCTCAGATGTTGCTTCCCAGCCAACATGCTCATGGGTGGCACGTGAGGCACGTGGGTCACACACTCTAATATGTGGTTGGACCTCCTTGCGGCACAAATTCACTGTTGCATTGTTTCAATAAGCTTCTGCATTGTCACAAGATTTATTTATTTTAATCCAGTGTTGCTGGATTAATTCTTCACCAAGATCTTGCAGCAGCATTGATGATGGTAGAGTCTGACCACTGCACAAAGCAGCTCTTCTCCATCCAGCACATCCCAAAGATTCTCAATGAGGTTAAGGTCTGGACTCTCTCTCAATTCATGTGTGAAAATGATGATCTCATGCTTCCTGAACCCTGAACTCTTTCACAATTCCAGCACCATGAATCCTGACATTGTTCAGGATGTGTTCATCAGAGAAGAAGAAATCCATTGATGGAATAATCTGGTCTATATTCAGCAGAGGTGGAAAAAGTACAGAAAAATTGTAATTAAGTAAAAGTACCTTTACTTTGCCAAAATCCTACTCAAGTAAAAGTAAAAGTACCCGTCTAAAAATCTACTCGAATAAAAGTGAAAAAGTACTCAATTTAAAATGTAATTTGAGTAAAAGTTACATAGTTACAGGTCTAGTACCTCTGCTGGCTGGTTGAAGTATCATGTGTAGCTCCACCCATCCCCACTTAATGACAAAACAGCCCAGCCCACTTTCAATCTCAGTTTTTCCTTAAACATTTGTTACATTTCCAGTGTTAGTTTTCCCTTTCTTAAAGAGCCACTAACCCCTAAATCATTTTTCATTGATGGCTGAAATATGTTCCTTTGAAGTAATGAAACATACATGTGTCCATGTACTTTGGTACATCACAATATGCAAATCAATCAATCAATCAATCAATCAATCAATCTATCAATCAATAATACTGATTGACCGGCAGCATTGGCTGGAACAGACCAGTGCTTTGTATTACATGGAGGAGCTGAGTTGTAGTCAAGCTGTCAGGCAACTAGGTATTTAATCAATAATACTATTATTGATCCTGTTGACTTTATTGAGCTGTTGGTTGCATTAATAGACTCTCTATTTTTCGGTAAGTCTGATGATAGCATAAAATGGCTAATATGCTAAGAATGGCTAATTATCTGTTGTGCTGAACTCATCATGCATTTTGGGTCAGCATTCTGATCAAATATATTTTCTAGTCTGGACTGAGTCCAAATACCATTTAAACTAATTTTCTTTTCTTTTATTTTAATGGTCACTAGTGCTGAATCTTGTGCTGTAGCTGAGGAGTTAAATTGGACTATAGCAGCTTCAGTTCATCTCATCATTAAACAGAGTAAGAGCTGAGCTGTGGTACTGTAATTTGCTGAAATTTGATGGAAATATAAATGGGTTGGTCTTAAAATACAGTACAGGCCAAAAGTTTGGACACAACTGCGTTTTCTTTATTTTCATGACTATTTACATTGTAGAATCTCACTGAAGGCATCAAAACTATGAATGAACACATGTGGAGTTTTATGTACTTAAGAAAAAAAGGTGAAATAACTAAAAACATGTTTTATATTCTAGTTTCTTCAAAATAGCCACCCTTTGCTCTGATTACTGCTTTGCACACTCTTGGCAACATTCTCTCAATGAGCTTCAAGAGGTGGCCACCTGAAATGAAAAGTTTTCCAACAGTCTTGAAGGAAGGAGTTCCCAGAGGTGTTTAGCACTTGTTGCTCCTTTACCTTCTTCACTCTGCGCTCCAGCTCACCCCAAACCTCAAATCTGGATTGGGTTCAGGTCCGGTGACTGTGGAGGTTCAGCTCATTTTTTGTTAAGTACATAAAACTCCACATGTGTTCATTCATAGTTTTGATGCTTCAGTGAGAATCTACAATGTAAATAGTCATGAAAATAAAGAAAACACATTGAAAAAGAGAAGGTGTGTCCAAACGTTTGGCCTGTACTGTACATAAACTGCAACTTTCATTGTTGGGACATTAAACACACTCACTGTAAACTCAATGAAGGCAGTCTGAGATGCTTGGTCTGGAAAAACGGGACAGGTCTACCAGTTGTGCAGGCAAGTCTGACTGCATATTCAACAACATGGCTTTTTTTTCTGACAGAAAAAAAATTAAAAACAACAGCACTCATCATTTGTTTAAATCTTTAAACAAAAGTAATTGTTCATATACTGAAGTTCTTCTCCAGTGCAGTCATGAACTGAGGCTTGGATGGTGTTGTCTTGGAACAGCAGGGTGGAATCAAACACCCTCAGAACAACATTGTACTCTCCCTGTTTCAGTGCAGAGTTAAGCGTGAGAATAATTCCAGTTCCTGCAGAAAGAGAAAAGAATATAATAATTCTGGTTTATAGAAGTTTTTATAGAAATATAGAGTCAAAAGTAGTATAAAACACTTTCATTTCAAGATGGCCGTCATAATTTGGACATAACCTAAAAGCAGAGGTGGAAAGTAATGAATTACATTTACTCAAGTTACTGTAAATGAGTAGATTTTATGAGTAATTGTAAAGTAGTTTTTAAAATAGGTAATTTTACTTTTACTCAAGTACATTTTGACACAAGTAATTTACTTTGCTACACTGGAAAACTCCCCATTACTGAGTAAAAATAAATTTCACATCCAACATTCCACATCAAACCTGCAAATGCATGTGGTGTAAGTACTTTTATCATTAAACAATCTGCTTAAATGTTAAAATATATATATATATATATATAAATAGCAGTTAAATCATAGCAATTGCAAGTTAAAAAATAATAATGGACTCTAAAACTATACAGTTTATAGTCACGTATATGACCATAACACTTTTTAACAGTAAAGAAAACAAATGGATCATAGAAATCTATGCCACTTATTTTTGAAAATGTCTCATTAGGTGGTCTGAATAAATACTACCTGAAAGGTCCAAATTATTATGTGGAATAATAGTTCATTAAAAACAATTTAATGTATGATTTGTTTTTACTTTTTTACATTAAATAAATAAAAGTAACTATGTAACTTTTACTCAAAGTACATTTTTTAAGTACTTTTTACTTTTACTCGAGGAGATTTTTAGATGGGTACTTTTACTTTTACTTGAGTAGGATTTTAGTAAAGTAAAGGTACTTTTACTTAATTACAATTTTCAGTACTTTTTCCACCTCTGCCTAAAAGATTTTTCACTCCCGATTTTAAAGTCCTACCAGTTTCATTCATCCTGGCGGTCCAGTGGATCCTGCTCTCTCCCTGGAGTTCCACAGTGAACGGAGCAGCAAAACCAGGCCCATCCTTATCCGTCACAGACAGCAGAATTGGAGCCGGATACTTATTGCACACTATGGCCACCCTCTCTTCAATAACAGGAGCGTTATCATTCACATCTCCCAGCTCGATCACAAGGGTTCCTGTACCTGTAGCTGGAACTTGATCTGCAAACGTTTTGAAGGTTTTTAAGAGGATGATGCACCATTAAAGCATTTCCTTCAGACAGAGAACAGGAAAACTGACTTACCATCATCCACAGCCAAGATCAGAACTTTATATTTGCCATCTTTCACAAAAGGAGACTCTCTGTCCATGGAGCTCTTCACTCTGATCAGTCCAGTGTCTCGGTCAACACTCACCCAGCCAGCAGGATCCGTACCTACACCATATCTGAAACACATAGTTTTCAGTTAGAATGACCATAATTTGGTTTTGAAGAAGAGGAACATTGGGGCACACAGATGTCCAACATGCAGAGGCCTGCAGACATAAAGCACCACCAACTCTGCCCTTTATCAACCAAAGTGCCCTTTTGAAACTTCGTTTTTTTTTTAATATATATTATTATTATTATTGTTAAGATTTTACTGAAGCCGGTTTGAAATGATCTTTTGAAAACCTGAGTGATTAAAAACGAGTGAAAACAGAATGCCCTGAAATCGGCTCGCACACACCCGACCTCTCTCTTCCTCTGTCACGTGACCCCGCGCGGTCGCACGCAGCAGCAGTTCAGTTCAGCGAGTCTTCAGCACAGCACGCACGCCAACAGACAGGCTTCTTCTCCCCCGTGTCCCACCAGCCAGGTAACATACACATCAAGTAAAATCCTACCGTTTTGCCCTCTAAGCCCAACGTGAAATCATTTTGTTGTGCAGTAAAATGTCTCATACAGCACCAAACTACTGAGCATCTTTAGCCGAATGGTCACCAGATACACTAGCCGCTCTAGCCCAAAATCAATGATAGATAACGTGAGGACGACCACATACAGCCCTGGTTCAGGACTGATTTGCTTGGGGGGGGGGGGGCATGTTGATATTCATGTAGAAGTATTTTTTTTTATAATGAAGTGTTTCACGTGAGCTTAAAAGTGCCCTTTTTCACCCCTGAGCACTTGCTCCCCAAAATGTCTGTGCACGCCACTGCCAACATGGTAACGATGTTGTGACTGGGGGGCAATCTAGGCTAGTATTGAGGTAAAGGATAGGCAGAGGATCTGCAGTTTGTAAAACAATGTGTGAGAATTTTAAATAAAATTGGAAAATGATTGGACAGGATTTGCATAGTTCTCCCTCTACAGCCCATAATATTATTAAAACATCGAAGGAATCAGAAATGATTTTAGTGTGTAAAGGGTAAGAGCACAAGCCTAAGCTGAACCCTCATATCTCACAATTACAGCATCTACAAACATGATTGCCTCTCATTTCTCACAATCAGTGCTGCTTCCTAATTGGACAGGTTGATTTCACAGAAGTGTGGTTGACTTGGAGTTGTTTAACACATTATTATTATTATTATTATTATTATTATTATATTATTAATTATATTATTATATATTGAGCAGTGTATATGTCACACAGGACCACAGAGGAGGATCCAAATGCAGATTTATTAACAAACAAACAGTAAAGGTCCAGGCAAACAAAGCAGGCAAGGGATATCCAAAATCAGAGTAGTAAATACAAGCAAATGTCAAAAAATCAGGTAATCAGAGGAAAATACAGAGCGCTTCGAAATGCAAGTGTAAAACAGACTAGTCTATATATACACACTAGGCATAGTAACACAAAGAAACGGAACTAAAACTGGGGTGAGTGCGACCTCCTGAGGCGTGGAGGTGCAATGCCTGGGTCAATGGTAACAGTATATGTGTAACATATATGAATTCAACATATAATACCATATGAATGTCAGGGAGAGCAGGCAAGTAGACGAGGAGGCGGACGTAAAAGCAGGTAAGAAAGATATTTATTAAATAAATAACAAATAAACAAAAAAAAAAACAAGTAAACACGGAACAAAGAAATAAACCAAAACAAACGAGGGGGTAACGATAACATACAACAGGGAGGCTAAACAAAGAAACAAACGAGTAACTGAAACAAGACAAAAGAAAACAAAGGAAATAAACAAGATACAAACAAGGGAAAATAAACCAGGAACTAGAAATAACAAAGAACAAACAAGAACTAAACAGAGAAAAACTAGAAAAAATAAACTAAGGCTATAAAAGTGAGAACAAGAAACTCGAGAAACCGACAGCAAACACTGACACAGGAGGACTATTAAACACAAGGGAAGTGGAAACACCTGGAGCTAGGGGGCGGAGCTACAAATTGGCACAGGTGAATGGAAATGTACTGGGGAAGAAACACGGAGGAGCACGGGTCATGTGGGGATAACATACAAAGACATGAGAACAGACAACAAAGTCCGGACCTTGGTTCAGTCGGACCACGGCCCGGACTTTCAGGAGTGAAAGCACCCTAAGTAGTTTTGACACCAGTACTTAAAGAGTAAAAAGCTTGAGTTGATACTTCAACTTCTACAGAAGTATTTTAAACCCTAGTATCTATACTTCTACCTACAGAGTAATAAATATCAATACTTAAATTAAAATGTAATATAAATTCTGATACAAAAAGAGGATCTTACGTCACTGTCTGAGTCCTCGCTGTATCTGGATCAGTGGCGGTGTAAACTGTCAGTTCAGTACCAACTTCCAGATCTTCAGGTTTAGAAATGATCTGCTCCACTGGGTCAAACACTGGAGCCTCATTCACATCCTGAACATTCACGATGACTGTGGCAGTGGATGTCTGAAGGGGGTTGGCAAACGGAACTTCATTCTCAGCGATCACCAGCAGAGTGTACTTGTTGTTCTGTTCAAAGTCCAATGTCTAAAAGAAAATCACACAAAGAACATGAACACAACCCATGAAGCTAACGAAAATAAAAACCAGTGAAACCAGGAGTCAGTGAGCCAGTGTTAGACACTGTAGTACCTTAACAGTAGTAATGATGCCCTCCTGTTTGTTGGGTCCTGTGCTAATGCTGAAAAATCCACCATTGTTTCCACTAATGATCCTGAACTTGGCAATCCAGGCAGGAGACTGAGGTTCATCTCCATCAGTCACTGGTAGCTTCACCACCACAGCTCCTACTTTATTCTCTGGGACTGATGTAGTGTACTGAAAGAAGAAAATAGTTAAATAATAATATAATAGCTTTACTATATACATATACAGCCCTGGAAAAAAAGAGATCATTTAAAAACGATGTTGAGTTTCTTTGATTTTACCAAATTGAAAACCTCTGAAAAACGTATAATCAAGAGGAAGATAGAAGATCGCAAGCCATCAAACCACCAAGCTGAACTGCTTGAACTTGTAAAGCAGCATAAAGTTAACCAAAAGCAGTGTGTAAGACTGGTGGAGGAGAACATGATGCCAAGATGCATGAAAACTTTGATTTAAAAAACAGGGTTATTCCACCAAATATTGATTTCTAAACTCTTAAATCTTTATGAATATGAACTTGTTTTTTTTTGCATTATTTGAGGTCTGAAAGCTCTGCATCTTTTTTTGTTATTTCAGACATTTCTCATTTTCTGCAAATAAATGCTCTAAATGAGAATATTTTTATTTGGAATTTGGGAGAAATGTTCAACAATGTTCATTTTACTTAAACATATACATATAAATAGCAAAATCTGATAAACTGATTCAGAAACTAAAGTGGTCTCTTATTTTTTTACAGAGTTTTACATTGGTGTAATGAAATTTAATTTAAGACTTTTCTGTGGAATTGTTTCAATAAGCCTCTGCAATGTCACAAGATTTATTTCAATCCAGTGTTGCTGGATTAATTTTTCACCAAGGTCTTGCAGCAGCATTGATGATGGTAGAGTCTGACCACTGCACAAAGCAGCTCTTCTCCATCCAGCACATCCCAAAGATTCTCAATGAGGTTAAGATCTGGACCCTGTGGTGAACTCTCTCTCAATCCATGTGTAAAAATGATGATCTCATGCTCCCTGAACCCTGAACTCTTTCACAATTCCAGCCCCATGAATCCTGGCATTGTTATCTTGGAATATGGGCGTGATCATCAGGGAAGAAAAAAATATTCCATTGATGTAATAAGCTGGTCTGTATTCAGTATATTCAGGTAGTCAGCTGACCTCATTTTTTCAGCACATACTGTTGCTGAACATAAACCTGCAGACCAACTGCAGCATCAACCCAAACCCCACATCATTTACTTACTTAAATCCAAGTGGCAACACCCAGAGGGAGCACGACCAGTTGTGCTCTCTCGGACTCTGGCTGCTGATGGTGAAGCTGCATTACCCGAGAATCGAACTGCCGATACTCAGAGTGAGCTCTGAATTTAAGGACTTTTAAGACATTTTAATGATCTGCGATCATCCTGTATATAACAGTTTTTTTCAGTAAGTCATAAATGTTAATTAAAGGTCTTACCAAGGTCTTTTCAAACTTGGGTGCGTTGTCGTTGCTGTCCGTTACAGTAATAACAGCCGTTCCAGTGCTGATGAGGCCATTACCAGCTAAATCTGCAGCTTGGATCAGCAAGGTGTACTCAGGATAATTCTGGAAGAGATTATGTTAATGACAGGAACTGCTTCATTACCTATATTTCAATAATTATTTATTATCTCTTTATTTATATTTGTTAAAGTTCAGACAATTATGTGAAAATGTTTTAGTAGAAAATGTGTTCTGAAAAATAGTATAGATAACCATGAGTATAGAAAACAAATTATTTGTAATTCGTTACTTGACACCTCTGCCTGGCAGTAGACTCCACTCATGCTTTCCAGAAATGCACCAGAATCTTTATATCCACTACATAGATGGAGCTCACCCCATATTTAAAATTGGAAAATTTCTCAGCTTGTTGGAGCATTTGGGCTACTTTCACACAGCAGGTAAATGTGACCCAAATCGAATTTTCTCATTAAATCCAATGTTTATTTCAGGCTGTTCTGACATTCGTTTGAACAGTCTGTGCTGTGTAACTGACGCACACATGTGCACACAGCTGATGGCACATTTCCTATTTCTATTACAGTGGTATAAAAAAATTTGGGGAAAAAAGCTGTATCATATATCAGATGAACACAGTGATATATGAGAAGTGAAATTAAGTTTATAAAGGATTTACAGAAAGTGTGCAATAATTCTTTAAACTAAATTAGGCAGGTGCATACATTGTGGCACCCGTCTTAATTAATTGATTTGAATACCTTTAGCACTAACTATTAAAACACAAAATTTGTTTAGTAAGTTCAGAAACCCTTCACCTACATACACAGGTGAATCCAATGATTAGAAAGGGTTAATGTGGCCAATTGCAAGTTTTTCTCCTCTTTGCATCTTTTCTGAAGGAAAGTGAAGAAAAATATGGGACCCTCAAAACAAAACTCTTAAATGACCTGAAAACAAAGATTGTTCAACATCATGGTTTAGAGCAGGGTATTTAGTCCAAGGTCCGGACCATCGCCCGTGAGGTTGTTTGATCTATGATAAAAATATATATATAATAATAATAACATGCCTCTCTGGACAGATTTTTGTACATTCCTCCCCTGTCTCTCTCTCGCGCTCAGTGTGTCTTTTTGTGTCGTTTTTCTGCCAGTTCTCGGGCTCCCTATCTCTTCATAAAGGCGGATTTCCCCGGCCGTGTCCCAGTCCACTAGATGGGGGGGGCAGCAATCTGCACAGATCTGATTGGCAGAGGGGAACATTTGGTGGTCTGTGCGTTTACTACGCCACAAAACACACACTGCAGCGATGTGATGCGTCTTTCGCGAGGCGAAGCGAGCACAGTAAAATTTGGTGGTGGTTCATCATGCTGTGGAGCTGTGGGACCAGTGCAGGTACTGGGAAACTTGTTAAAAGTCTCATGGATTCCAGTCAATATCCACAGATTCTTGAGAACAATGATCAAAAATCAATGAAAAAGTTGAAGTTAAAGCGTCAGGGCTGGATACTTCAACAAGACAACGACCCTAAACTCTAAACACTGCTTAAAATCTACTAAAGCATTCATGCAGAGAAACAAGTACAACATTCTGGAATGATCATCTCAGTCCCCAGACCTAAATATTATTGAAAATCTGTTCTGTGATTTAAAAAGGACTGTTCTTGATCAGAAACCATCAAAACTGACTGAACTGGAGATGTTTTGTAAAAAAGAGTGATTCAAAATACCTTCAACCAGAAGCCAGACTCTCATTGGAAGCTACAGGAATGGTTTTGAGGCTGTTATTTCTGCAAAAGGAGGGGCTACTAAATATTAATGTATTTAATAATTAAGAATTATTGCACACTTTCTGTAAATGGAAATTATCAGGGGTGCTCAAACATTTTATACCACTGTAGTTGAGTGTGCTCTCACCTCTCTGTCCAGCCCATCAGAGTTCACTCTAATCCCTCCAGTAATCGAGTTAATGATGAACATGTTTGGATCTGGCAGTGGTGGAGTCTGACTGATGATGGAGTATCTGACGTCTGCATGGTCAGTTTCAGGATCGTCTGCATCAGTAGCTGTGACTGTCATGAACTCAAATCCTTCAGAGAGAGAGAGAGAGTAATAAAGACCATGATAAATGAGACATTTTTCAGTGATAATTATCATGATCAATACAGCTACCTCTAGTTGAAGCTTCTGGAACACTGCCAAGGAAAGGGTTTTGGGTGAAGATGGGCTTGTTATCATTCTGGTCGATCACATTGAAGATAATCTCCATAGGATCTTCTTTAATCTCACTATCAGCTGCAATCGAATGAACCTGAAGCTAAACACAACAAACATACACATGAGTGTTAAACGAGTTTTGGTTATTTTTGTAGGAATTTGCATGATTTAAACTAGCAGAACTGAAAAAAGTCTCTTACCACATATTTGTCTTTGGTCTCTCTGTCTAGAGGCTTTGTTACACTGAGCCACCCAGTGTTTTTATTAATGGTGAAAAGTCCCACTGGAGGCTGGTCTGCTCCTTCACCAGTGATGCTGTACACCATCTTAGTTTCCTTAGCATGACTGGACTTAATCTGGACAGTGTGGGTCAATTTAATACAATATACAACAGATAAGGTGGAAAATTCTCGGTTTAATTTAGAGATAATCCACACATACCTGCCCTATCTCCTTTGGGAATGGGCCCCTGCGATTCTCTAAAAAAGAGATTGGAGGAATGATCCATTCTTGCTTTGTCCTCCCCAGTCCTGCTGAAGATCAGACACAGGACACAAACTTAAAGGACCAATATGTAACTCATTTTCAGTAGTTGTCAGCTCTTGTCAGCACGGCTTCAGCAGTTCGTTCCTATTTTAAGTGTGCAGGCCATCCCAGGTTTTGTGTTTGTTTTGTCTGTCTCTGACTCCGCCTGCTGCTCGTTCCCCAACACTAACTCCGCCCACCGTGGTTGCCAGCACTACAGCGGCGCAGCACAGCAAAGGAGCTTAGCTAGCAGAGCTGGTTCACTTAAACCTCAGCTGCTACAAAGCTTAACCCTTGTGTGGTGTTCATATTTTTGTTACTCGTTTACTTTGTTACTTAATTGCAATTTACTTGCAATTCACAAGCTTGCTTCACCTAAATTGCAAGCAATATAAACAGCTTACATGGTTAATATTTGCCTTTACCTTTCTTATGTTACATTTCTTTCAAAAAGTGCTACTCTTTTTTATTAGTTTTTTAATAAAATGTAAAAGAAAATGAATTAAACTCAAGATATGGGTAGAACATTTGTTTAGTTTCAAATCTACAAATGAAGCAATGTTTATTAGCCCTTGGCCAAACATACAGTATGTAATATAAATGTGTAGGGGGGGGGGGGGGGTGTACAGTGTGTGTTTATTCGAAAATGTGTTTTGATATATGTTTTTCACAAAAAATTAGCCAATGCCAATGAGTTTGAGTTAGAAAAAATATTTTTTTAGTATCATTTGATGAAAAATGAAAACGGGTCCCACAGACTGGAACACCACACAAGGGTTAAAAAGCCTTAGCATGTCTCAAAAAAGCTCAGTGACTAAAGAAGGAATATAACAAGAGTGAATACTGGCAGTGAGTTCGAACGGTGGAGACTTAGAGCTCAAAAAGACACAAGACTGACCCAGAGCTGCTACTTTTCTCCTGAACAGGTAATATAACTGGCTAGCTAATTCAGGAGCTCGTGCGGTCCAACACCGCGGAGCCGGGGTCCGACAATTCGCGGCACCGCGGTCCGGCACACCGAGGAGCTTTAGCTTTCCCTCGTGTAACACACAGTCAATATAACTCTGGATACTGATTTTAGAAGAGTTTAGAATTGCTGTTTTTCTCCTCTCCTCTTGCTCGTACTCTTAAGATCTCCGCCTCTCCTACTAGTCTTAACGTTGTGTAGATTCAGCCTGCTAAATTTGGCAACCCAAATAAGTTTCGTGACTGGGGAGGAGTGGGCAGAGCAGACTACTCTCTGTGGTGTTTTGAAATTGGACTGCTGTAGCCATTTCACACACTCGCTCTCAGGTCCTACATAACGCACCTTTAAAGCTGCAGTTCATGTTTCAATGCATGTTTTAAAAGTACTCTTCTGCATGCTCTGTGCAATTACACGTTCTCACCAGAGAGGACTGTCACTTTAACTATACGGTAAAAAGAAGTGAAAAACTGCTAAATTTAAACCTTTTTGTTCTTTCTTTAAACGAACATCCAGCAGAACCAAAACTGATTGACATATTACAATAACCTTACAATAAGAAGGTTAAATGCAGCAGCTATTTTTGTGAGGATATGAAAGCGAGGCTAATGGTGCTAAAAGCTAATGCTACAGACTGACTGGAAAGGGGAGTAAAGACAACAGGAGCAAGAGATGCTACAATATGTGGATATATTCCAAACATATACTGTCTTTCAGTGTTTAAAGAAACCCCTTAAATGCTAATGACAAATGTTCACTACTATAAATATATACTATCATAATGAGCTTTTGTGTTTTTACAGTACAAATAAAAATACAGAATTATATTATGAATTGTAATGATGTTGTTGTGTGTGCAGCATCCCCTTGTAACATTCCTGACCCCTGACCTTTTAACCAGAACCAAGTATTATTTCACCAGTTACACCATGTACCATGTAGCATGAAACAGAGCTATATAAAAATGAGCTAAATTAATATAAACATACTTTAGAATGTTATAATGAGGAATTTTAGTAAAACAACAGCTTCCTACCAGAACTTGGCTGTGTTTCTTCTGCAGCTTCCTTTCGCTTGTAGTCATGGTAGGGAGAAACATCAATCACGGTAGCTAACACCTAGAGGTGTGACAGGTAAATCAATCAGCAATTAAAAAAATATAAAGGAGGATTTAAGAAGTTTTATAACTACATTTATATATTTTCTCACCTGAAGAAAGACCAGAAAGAGACGGAAAATCATCTTGCACTCCTGAGCCAGTGAACAGATGCTGTAGAAAGTCAGAAGTGATATGAAACTGCTTACTTGCAGACTTCTTACTTCCTCTTTTTTCACTGTTTACTGTTAATCTGTTCCATATCATGCTCAGCAAACATCTGCACTGTAAACCCATATGTTGTTTGAAATAAAATGAATTAAGTCTGTACATAAAATGTATATTTCTAAATATTACTAAACTATTGTGAGTTAGCTGAACATTTGGCGGCTTTTCCAAGTCGCCAAGTTCCCCAACGGTTCTGTGCTTTTCCACCACAAAATCACTGGTTCCTGGCCAAAAAAGTGGGTGCCGTTCTGACGCCACAAACTTGCTTAAACCTGTGACACAAGCGGCCAAAGGCTCGCAGGAACCAGCGCTGGCTCCAGCAGCAGCACTTTCTTGGTGGAAAAGAGTTTATAATAACTGAATAAAGTCTGTTGCCATTGGCAGCTTTTTTTCCATTGGCTTCTGGCACTGACTATTTGCATACTGGGTGTGTCACCCATTTTCTGACACTCACCATCAGTGTGTAGTCATTCCCCCTGCGCTTCCTTACACACTAAGGAAAATAAGTACAGATTTGTACTTATAATAGTACAAAGCTTGTCGCTGGGGCTGTACTTTATATCGAGGTACAAAGAAGTACCTTTCAGTGAATGTCCTTTTTTGTACCTTTTTTTATGCCAGTAAAGATTATAAACATTATAAACAATATCATCAACTAATAATGTGTCAAGAACTTGATGATCCAAAATTGTCTGGCTTTCAAATAAAAAATATGCAATTAAAATATATATTGTTTATTAGTACAGTGATACAGAATACTGAATGTACCTTTTGTCTGGTTAAATGGTACAAATCTGTACTTATTTCTGTTAGGAAAGACTTTGTACTTCAGAGGAAACACATCTGACCCTGTAAAGACCAATATTGTACCTTTGAGGGTACAATTATGAAGAGTGTACCATTGAATCAAAAAAGTACTCATATCGTTTCTCTGTTTTTTAGAGTGTAGGTAAACTTAAAGATCATATATTATGATTAACTGCTTGGTCTCTGTGTCGTAGGCTGCAAGAAAAAGCATAATTTTCTGATGTTCTCTCAATACTGTTCACTCTATAGCATTTTCTTTACTCATCTAAACTTTTATATGAGTATTTAAAAACATTACTTGAATAAAATCTGAGAGAAAACTAAATTCAAATGTACAAATTGTATTCACCTGACCATCACATTCAAACTGCAAAACACATTGGAAGTATTGATTGTTTTCTATAGGACTTTTAAGTTTTCAGGTTTTTACGCAATTTTCTGGTAAAGTCAACTAACGCATTACCGGTGCCCCTTTAATTTAGAGTTTTTGGCTAAAAAACGATGAAAATATGCAAAGGTTAAATAAAACAGCTTAATGTAAAAATTGCAATTAACTTAAACAGGTAAGATAGAGTGATTGTGCAATAGTTACTTTAACTTAAAAAGTTCAATTTCAGGTAAACCACATTTTACATATCAAGTAGTGGTCTGGTTTGTCCTTTACAATTAAAGATAACCATTTGTTTAACTTCATGCAGTATTATAACTTAATAAAAAACAGAGTTTTGAAAACTCAAATCTCAAAACTCAACAAATTTTCTCAAATGATTTGAGTAGACTTAATTTATTCGGGTTTACAGCAAAAAGTCAAACTCATTTTCACAGAGGGCCACATCGGCATAATGGCTGTCCGCAGATAAAATGAATGTAACTACTCCTTAATGTTAAACAAATCTGAAAGTATTACTTAATAATTCATTACTTAATAATCATTTTAATTTGTCATGTTATAAAATCCACAAACTCCATAAATCAAGAATCAACCTTAAAAAAATTACACTAAACACTTTAGTTATATATATATAATATATTATATATTCTTGACATAATGAAAAGAGGCTTAATTAGTATAAAATCAAAAATTGTAAGCTGCTAAGAACTTGCATCAAACTAATGAGATGCTTTGATTACAGTAAACATTTGTCTGCAAAATGACGACACTGCCGTGTAGTGGCGGTAAGCTGTAACTGCGGGTAACACAATCGACATGCATTTTGGGAAATGTAGTTTTTTGTTCAATGCACTCGTTTGACCTGTTTATTTTTAGACACTAAGCCCTTTCAAGCTCTCACCTTGAGTTTGACACACATGGTTTACAGTGTACTGCAGTATTACAGATAAAAAATACAAATGTAAATAAAAATGTTCATGTTTAAACAGCAGAAACAACTTTTATAGTTTTTTTAATGATTGCAGTAAACTTAAACAGGTAAAGATAGAGCAGTTGTGCAATAGTTACTTTAACTTAAAAGTTAAGTTTCAGGTAAACCATATTTTAAATGTCAAGCACTTGTGGTTTGTCTGTTGAACTTAAAGATCAAAGTTTGTTCAACTCCATAAAGTATTATAAATGACTAAAATTACTGAAATGACTAAATTACTGAAATCTTAATTCATTTAAGGCAACAAAATATCTCAAATGATTTTAGTAGACTTAACTTATTAGAGTTTACAGTATACTGCAGTATTAGTGTTGCCCTTTTTTATATAAAAATGTCCATGTTTAAACAGTTAAATCTCGTGCTAGAGTGGGTAAGATAGACCCTGTTCAGATATTGTGGTGCGGTTTAAAGCAAAGCAATTAGATACGACAATAAACTACAAATATATATGGACAAAAGTAATGGGACACCTGGTCATGCATTGTTTCTTCTAAAAGAATACTAAAAACATTTAGGGTTTTAATTGCCAAATTAAAAATAAATAAGATTAATTCCTTGCTGGCCACTTTATCAGAAACTCTCTACTTAACTTTGAATTTAATACATTTTAGTTTGTATAATTTGCAGTGTTTTGTGCTATTTGTGCTATTCTTAGTGGGAAATTATAAAAAAAATATATATTTCTATATATTGTTTAGTGACAAACTACTGTAAAAAGTGAAATATAAAAAATATGAATTCAGTAAAATTATTCTGATAAAAATCTAGAAATATAGTTTAATATGCATTAAAACTATTGAGAGAATTCAGGTGTTTAATAGCAAATGACTGAAACAAAGTGAAAAAGGTTATTTAGTGAAATTATTATTTAGATTTTTATTGTTGGCATTAAGCCAACACTGTTCCACAGCACTGAGCTGCTCTGATTGGTTCGGAATCTTGCGTGCTGACAGAACTGTGATGTCACTGTGTGATGTCATATATGGCACAGGAGTGACGGAATTCCGTCAGAAACGTTTCAGTTACTGTGCGCTTCACTTGTGTTCGCTGAGTTTCGAGATGTTTCTCCAGCAAGAGATTAACTCTGATCGTCCGCGATCGAATGTTACTTACCGGGGGGCTAAAGACCACCCTTTCCGGCCCCCATTGGTGCGTTCTGGACCACCGGCACCAATGAAGGTACAGAATTTTACACTTTATTAGTTATGAAGATATCAGAGCTTCTTTTGGCTAAGCTAAGTGTGTGTTCTAACATCATGATTAAGTAGTGTGTGTGTGTGTGGGGGGGGGGGGTTGGGGGTCCTCAGCAGTTTAGCCTTTTCAGTTCTTTTTAACATTAAACGACATTATTTTCTTTGTATTGCAGAAACGTCCTCAGTACGTTCCCCAGACCCAGCAGACCTCCACTCCTGATCATCGCCTTAATTACAGTAAGAGTATATTCTTAATTACAGTAAGAGTATATTCTTAATTACAGTAAGAGTATATTCTTAATTACAGTAAGAGTATATTCTTAATTACAGTGAGAGTATATTCTTAATTACAGTAAGAGTATATTCTTAATTACAGTAAGAGTATATTCTTAATTACAGTAAGAGTATATTCTTAATTACAGTGAGAGTATATTCTTAATTACAGTAAGAGTATATTCTTAATTACAGTAAGAGTATATTCTTAATTACAGTGAGAGTATATTCTTAATTACAGTAATAATATATTCCTAATTACAGTAAGAGTATATTCTTAATGACAGTAAGAGTATATATTCTTAATTACAGTAAGAGTATATTTTTAATTACAGTAAGAGTATATATTAATTATAGTAAGAGTATATTCATAATTACAGTGAGAGTATATTCTTAATTACAGTAAAAGTATATTCATAATTACAGTAAGAGTATATTCTTAATTACAGTAAGAGTATATTCTTAATTACAGTGAGAGTATATTCTTAATTACAGTAAAAGTATATTCATAATTACAGTAAGAGTATATTCTTAATTACAGTAAGAGTATATTCTTAATTACAGTAAAAGTATATTCATAATTACAGTAAGAGTATATTCTTAATTACAGTAAGAGTATATTCTTAATTACAGTAATAATATATTCCTAATTACAGTAAGAGTATATTCTTAATGACAGTAAGAGTATATATTCTTAATTACAGTAAGAGTATATTTTTAATGACAGTAAGAGTATATATTAATTATAGTAAGAGTATATTCATAATTACAGTGAGAGTATATTCATAATTACAGTAAGAGTATATTCTTAATTACAGTAAAAGTATATTCATAATTACAGTGAGAGTATATTCTTAATTACTGTAAGAGTATATTCTTAATTACTGTAAGAGTATATTCTTAATTATAGTAAGAGTATATTCTCGGTGGGTCGGACTTATCCTAATTGGTCTTCATATGTCCTTAATAAATCAGAGGTCTCGGTGGGCGGGATTAACATTGCATTACATTTCACTTGGCAAATCCTGATTTGTCTGCATATGTGCTCCATAAACCAATCAAAGTTCTTGATGAGCTTAAATTCTGATTGGTCTGTGATTAGTCTCAGTAGACCTATTAGTTTTAATTGTGGGAAGTATTTACATTGGGATTTGTCTGTATATATGCTAATTGCATCTATCAATTTCCTATGTAGGCGTGGATTAAGTCCTGATTCGTCTGCATATGTGCTTAATAAACCAATCAGAGTTATCGGTGGGTGGAATTTAAATCCTGATTGGTCTGCATATGTGCTTATTAAACCTATCAGAGTTATCAGTGGGCGGGACTTAAATCCTGATTCGTCTTCATATGTGCTCAATAAACCTATCAGAGTTCTAAATGGGCGGGACTTAAATCCTAATTGGTCTGCATGTGTGCTTAATAAACCTATCAGAGTTATCAGTGGGCGAAGTTAAATCCTGATTGGTTTGCATATGTACTCAATAAACCTATCAGTGTTATAGGTGGGCGGGACTTAAATCTTGATTGGTCTGTTTTTTGTTCAGTAGACTTTCTGTATTCTTGGTGGGCTGGATTTACACTAATATATATTTACAATAATAGGTTTATTGAGAACGTATAAAGACCAATCAGTGTGCTCTAAATTTACATACATTCTGATTGGTCCGTCTTTGCATCTTGATTGCTCTATTTCTGTGAAATAATATTAAATGATTAAATATCGAACAATCAAATAATACAGTGATAATTGGGTTGTGGTGTTTATATATATATATGAGTTATTAGTATCAGATATTGCAAGATGGTCACATTTAACACCTGGTACACCTTCATGCTTTACATCAGTCCATTAAACAGTGTTTAATCCTGTTCAGACACCTGTTTTTTATGCTAGGATGGAAATCATACTTAAACATTTAGTAAAGTTGATTTGATCCTTGTCTTTTCCAACTGCAGAGCCTCAGGCGGCTGTTCCTCTGGAGCAGAAGATTCAGTACGATCGAGAGTTTCTGCTGGGCTTTCGATTCGTCAGTCCCAGCATACAGAAACCTCAGGGATTACCATTCATCCCTAGGGTTGTGCTGGACAAGGTGAGGATTACACCCATGTCCTGTTGGGTAATATGATGTATTTCTACTGTGCTGAATGACTGGATGCATCATAAAATGTGCAGAACCAAAACTCTAGATATAAATAAATTAATTTTAAAGGAAATACAGTAGAAAAACCTTTTTTTTTTCAACTGTGATCCCTTGTTTTTACCTTTTGTCTTTGTGTTCTCTTTTCTGTTCAGCCCAATAAAGATCCATTGGACTCTAGTTGGCAGCAGAAATGTGTACAACAGGACAGACAGACCTCCAGACATGGATGGAGACGAGTAAGATGTTCTTTATCATAAATGATTTATGTGGACTTTTATCTTTTTAGATTAATTTGATTTGAGCTTTAAAGGAAAATATTAATTTGCAGCAATCTTCCACAGTAACAGTTAAATACACTTTATGGATTTCTATGTTTTTTTTCTTTTCAGAGCACAGAGCCCGACAACGAGCTCCGCAACGAGACGCGTAAGGTCATCAGCGTGTCCCTGAATGACGACGTCCAGCTCAACAAGGCAGCGAATGCCTGGAGGCCTGGAAGGAAGAAGAGCGTTGAATGTGGCGAAGTGCAAAAGGATGAAGCAGAAGACCTGAAGACTCAGGAGATGTTGAGATTGTTCCGCAGCATCCTCAACAAACTCACCCCTCAGACGTTTGACAGGCTGATACAGCGCGTGACCGAGCTGGCCATCGATACGGAGGAGCGTCTGAGGGGGGTCATCAGTCTCGTGTTTGAAAAAGCCATCAGAGAACCTCACTTCTCCGAGATATACGCAAAAATGTGCCACCGCCTCGTAGATGTGAGTGATTTAGCAGAACTTTTTATTTCCTTTATTCCTTTTACTTGCTTTCACTCAACATGAAACAAGAGCATAACATTTTTTTCCCCATCCAGCTAAAAGTCCCGACCTCTAAAGACCCGGCAGTTAACGTAGAGTTCAGATTACTGCTGCTCCGTTGCTGCAAGGAGGAATTTAAGAAGAACAAGGACGAGGAGATCATCGAGGAAAAGCAGAAGCAGCTGGATGCAGCTACAGAGGTGCGGTTTCTCAAACACGTCCTGCTGAAGTCAATCAGTTATCAGCTGATCATCCATTCAGGGGAGCTGTAGCGCTCCAATACTGCAGTTCCACTGCATATATTACACCAGACAGCATTAGACTGAGTTTAAAACTTTTAAGAGTTTTAATTGTGGGGAAAAAACTCTGAACCTGAACTTTGCTCTTTTCTCCAGAATGAAGAACGTCAGCAGTTCAAGGAAGAGCTGGAGGAGGCAAAGAACAAGGCCCGCCGTCGTTCTCTGGGAAACATAAAATTTGTTGGAGAGCTGTTTAAATTGAGGATGCTTAAGGACTCCATTATTCACCACTGCGTCGCCAAACTCCTGAAGGACGAAGCTGAAGAGAGCTTAGAGTGCCTCAGCAAGCTGCTCTCCACTGTCGGGAAAGACGCTGATGAAAAGGACAAGGTAGTGTTTGCTCTTTCCAAATCAACATTTATTAACTTTACCCAAATCAGTACCATTTTAAAATAAGACTAACTTTATAAAGGGTTTATAAATGGTTTACAATTGGTTTATTAATGGTTACTATTTAGGTTGTAAATGCCTTAAAAATCATTAATAATTAGTTACAACACATACGTTAAAAAGGGCAACAATGACATGTTGTTTGCCAAATGTAAAAATATGTGTATGTGTTTATTTGTGTGTTTGTGTGTGAAGACTCGCATGGATCATTATTTTACTGAGATTGAGGAAATTGTAAGGGCGAGGAAGACGTCCTCACGAATCAGATTCATGCTGCAGGACCTTCTGGATCTGAGACGGGTAAATACTACCTTTTTCATTCCCCTATTTTTCTATAAGAATTTAAAGTATTTTTCTTCCAAATATAGTTATTACTTACAAATGTTGTCTTTTTCTGTGCTATAGAATAAGTGGGTCCCCAGGAGGGCTGATCTTGGCCCTAAAACAATAGATCAGATCCACAAAGAGGCTGCACTAGAGGAGAACGGCTCACAAAACAAGGTCCAGCAGCAGCAGCTGAGATCTTATAAAGACTGGACCTGTGGACCGATCAACATCTGCCCATCCAAAACCATCAGCAAGGTACATCCTGCAGAGACTCCTGTAGTGTGTGAACATTCCTAGAAACTTTTCTATAGGAGATATAACTTAGGCTTTGAATTGGTTTGATGGTAACACTGCATTCTTGTGACATAATCTGTCTAATACACAGTGTGAAATATCATAATGTGATTTTCTTTTTCATCCACCTTCAGATGGAAAAGATTGAGCTCAGGCCCACTGTACGTCAAGAAGAGGTTCCTGTGTCCAGTGACACCCTGGAGGACTCTGAAAAGACAATGAAGGAGACACCTAAGGAAACACCTGAAGAGGCGCCTAAAGAAATATTTGAAGAGGCGCCTAAGGAAATATTTAAAGAGGGGCTTAAGGAAACACCTGAAGAGGCGCCCAAAGAAATATTTGAAGAGGCGCCTAAGGAAACACCTGAAGAGGCGCCTATAGAAATATTTGAAGAGGTGCCTAAGGAAATACCTAAAGAGGCGCCTAAGGAAACACCTGAAGAGGCTCCTAAGGAAACACCTGAAGAGGCTCCTAAGGAAACACCTGAAGAGGCGCCTAAGGAAACACCTGAAGAGGCGCCTAAGGAAATATTTAAAGAGGGGCTTAAGGAAACACCTGAAGAGGCGCCTATAGAAATATTTGAAGAGGCGCCTAAGGAAACACCTGAAGAGGCACCCAAGGAAATATTTGAAGAGGCGCCTAAGGAAACACCTGAAGAGGCACCCATGGAAATATTTGAAGAGGCTCCTAAGGAAACACCTGAAGAGGTGCCTTATGAAACACCTGAAGACACAGACAAGGTCAGAATTACACCAACATAGTTCTGCTGTAGTTCAGTTTAAAGTCTGCTAAATGAAATGTTGTATGTAAAGTAACAAATAACTAAATGAAATCGATGCATTATCCTTTTTTAGCCTGTATCTTCGTCTGTGCTGATGGGCGCCCCCTCTGCTCTGGAGCTGCCACAAGGAAACGTCTCTGCAGAAGCAGAGGAGGAACTTCCTGAGGAGACATCAAGACCAGGTGAGAGCACCATATTTCTTCTTAATCTTCTCTTTTTTAAATAACCTTTAACTCAGGTCAGTCCGCAGCTCTTGAAACTAATGAACTCAGATATTTAACTATGTCCTGCTGTTTATTCACCTCTGTTTTTATATGTTGGAAGGTATGGTATATTGTAGTTGATGTATACTGCAGTATAATCTGCACTGCTTTTGACAATATATTTATTCATCCATGACTGTGTTCTGTAGAGAATCATATAGTAGATCAGACCTCACCTTCAGCTGCAGTGGAACTGACCATGACTATAGAGCAGGAGACCACCAACGAGGAGACAGTCTACAGGAATGATGTGATGGTGAGCAGCAAAACAGAGAAAAGCAGACATGTGGAAGAGTAGAGTTAGATTTAGAGTAATATTTGTTTATGTAATTTTAGCTTTAGTGCTTCAAAAATATTTATATGATGTTTCAAATCAAATAATATCAGTAAATGACTTAAAAGTGTCCACAGAAAAAGTGTGAAACTACCTGCTTTACTCAAACTAAAGCTAGGTATGGTGTGCGCACTACTTTATATAGTTTTTATTTTACTCGTACATTTTTACTAAGTAGTTATTTTGCACTTAACATTTTTATTTATTTAGACAAAACAGTTTACATTTTTGTATGTAGTTTTCTTTGTGTGTCCTGATCAGAATACTGAAAGGCATATGCTGCTCTGAGTGTCAGGTTTTTAATAAGTTAATCTACATGTATCCTAGAGGTGTGATTATTGATTATCAAGAAAAATAAATCTGCCTGATGCTGTTTCTCCATGTGTTTTGTCAAAGTAATAATTAATAATCCATATAATGAACTCAAATCATCAATATTCTCATGATTTAAACTCATAAACACTCTAGTCTAAACATTTTTGAAAAGATATCTTAGGTGTGAATATATTTAAAATCTATACATTCAAAAATAAGTAAAAAAAAAAAAAAAAAGCAAGCACTTGGTAAAATTTTGACCAAAACATGATCAGTTCCAGGAAAATATAACAATTCTGCTTCCTTTTACGTTTTAAATGATTATATTTTTGAGCAGCCGTATGTCTTCTGGAGTAAAAGAGATCAGGGCGTGTGTCTGTCTGATATAATTATTGTGTTATAAGCCCTGAAAGAGGAACTGACAAAAATTAAGAAAAATCACCAAAACAGCCTAGAGTTTAAAGGGTTAACTGTGTTCTCTCTCTGGCCTGTAGGCGTCAGTGAAGAATGCGCTGGATGAACTCAACATTTTAAAGGAGAATGACATCAGATCTGCTCCAGACAGCAACAGATTTTCCTTTCCGGCTTTAATCGGCGCCGCTGCCATTCCAAGCGCCATTATCTGTTCTGGGCTCCTGCTTTACCATGGTATAAACTGGTTACGCACCCTGGTCTAAACAGCTCTCCAGGACTGTACCATGATTTAAATTGTCTATGCAAATTTTTAAAAATGAAATATATGGTTTGGTTTGAAAGTAAACTGTGTGTGCAGTGTCCTTTCTTCCCATCTTCCTGTCGGTTAAATCATATTTACTATCAGATTAGTATCAGCTGAGGAGGAGCTCTGAGGGTATTGTAGTGAACAAGTAATGTAAATTAAAGGTAAAGTGACCCTTCATTAGCTGAAGGTATTGGTGGCTGCGGTTCTTTACAGGTCAGGGGTGGGTTTCCCGAAAGCTTCGTAATGCTAAGAACTTCGTTACCTCGTATTAAGATTGATCATTAATTAAAGAGTGTTTCCCAAACCAGTGCGTAACTAAAGTACTATGTAAACTCGCTCACAGATTAACGAGTAACCTGACCCTTAAACCTTCTTAAAGAGAATTTTGCTTGCAGTTTAGCACTTTAAACACCAGGGACCGCCAATTTTGAGGGAAATATTATTTCCGTGGTTGAATCAATTATATTATATTATATTATATTATATTATAATGCCAACTTTGTATATGGCTTGTAGTCTAACTGGGCATATTGGAATTGACCAATCAAACCCACTAATAAATTATTAAAATCCAGATAAGAGATGTTAGAGTTCTTGACATTGGAACTCCTTCCTTCAAGACGCTGAGAAAACTATTCCAGGTGAATCTCCCTCATGAAGACACTGAGATAAGAGTGTGCAGATCTGTCCTCAAAAATAAATGTACTAAACATATTCTGGTTGGTTTAAATATATATATATTATTATTAATAATAATAATAATAATAATAATAATTATTATTATTATTATTATTATTATTATTATTATAAAATAAGATAATAATACATATATGTATGTATATATATATATACCACTGCGACCCAGAAGGAGGAAGCACAGAGAGATACACAGACACGGGGAGTAAATGAACTCAAACGTACCTTTATTGGCTTTTAAATGCCCTCCACCACACCCAAAATCAAACTCAAATCATATCTACGGCCCAATGGGGCTCTAGAGTCGGTAGACTTAACTTTAGTTTAGTTTTAAAGGTCCGTGCAGTTTTTATACCTGCCCCAGCTGGCTGCTTAATCAGTCCTCATGCGGGCCAGCTGGGACACATAGGGCTGTGCGCTCTGGCGTGGGGCGGACCCCCAACTCCCCCGCCTCCTCACGCCACAATATATATATATATATATATATATATATATATATATATATATATATATATATATATTGTATGTATTATTATCTTATTTTATAATAATAATAATAATAATAATAATAATAATAATAATGATAATAATAAATGTATATTACTAGTAATAATATTAGTATGATATATATATATTAATATAATATATATTAACAATAAGTAAAAGTATTTTATTAATGCCGAAGTACATCCTTTTGTAATTTAAATTTCTGAATATGTATAATGTCTATCTATCTATCTATATGAATAATATTTTAATAACACAATCGTAATTGTAAATAATAAATAAAAGTACACATTGTAATTATACTGTAGGAACATATTAGTCATTTAAGCTGGATCACCTGTCAGGTACCAAGAGGTTTTAGTGAACTGGGAAAATCTGCTTTTAGCTACAGAGCAGAACCAGTGAGCTGGAGTTCACTACAGGAATCATTGAAGCTCAGTTCGCTGGAATCACTGAACCATTTTAAACTTTTAGTTTCTGATCACCATCAGAACGCCTGTGATTCTTTTAAATTACTTTTTTTATTAGTTTATCTTTTTTCTTATTTTAATTTTGTATTTATTTTATTTATTTTTGTTTATTTATTATTACTTTTGAATGTTTTATATTTTCATTTCTGTTTTTAGTTTAGTTTATTATTCACTTAATCACTTCTTATAATTTGTACCATTTTACTTTACTTTTACTATTATCTTTTTACTTATTTTATATTTTATAAATGTTTTACTTTTTATGTGTCACATTTGTTTTTTATGGTATTTTAGAATTTTCTGTTTTACATGTATATTTTTATCAAACGTTGATTTAAATTTAGTACTTATTTTATTTATTATTATTATTAATAATTTTATTTAGTATTATTTTTAAATTATTATTGAATGTGTTCAATCCCTTTGATGTTACAAATGTTTGGCAACATTGTAAATGAGGGTCACCCTCAATGTTTCTCCCGAGTGAAAATAAAGATTGATTGATTGATTGATTGATTGATTGATTGACTGATTGATTGATTGATAATCAATGTAATAATATGCAATAATATAAATTGCAATGTGAATATTACCATAGAAATAACACTGTAGTAAATTGGCATTAACATTTGTTTTATTTTACTTATTCTTAAAGGATAAAATACATAAACAGAAATTTCTATTTAAACTCTAACTATGTATTTATTGGCAACTTTCAAGGGACCATTTAGCTACAACAAATCTTTCAGCAAACTCTGTATTGCCAGTCCTAAACTCTTTCTCTGGGAGAAGTGGGTGTGGTTTTATAAAAATTTGAAGAGTGAAATTTAACTATTAAAATATATTTAATAAATATGTAAAGTTGTCTCTTCAATAAATATATTAAAATGTTAATTTTGAAAAATTGGGGATGCTCTATGGTCCCTCTTTCAGCAACAAGTGAAACTTTAAATAGCTGAATATAGAATATATTTAATAAAAGAGGCGTCTGTGAACATTTGGACATATACAGTGGTGTACATAAAGGAAAATGCATCATTAAGAAAAATGTAAAATATACCACAGTAAAAGCTACTTTTCAGCTAGTAACTGCGCTGTATCATGCTTAGCTGAGATAAAGCTGTCCTTCCTGTTTTGGTAAACTGTACGGTCCCTGTAAATAAAATCAGTTTAGAAAATTAAAATGTGTCTTGAAATAGAACATGGTCACAATGGTCAACAATGGTCTGAAACTCTAGATCAACCATCATTTTCATCATTATCAAAATGTTCCAAATAGTTTATCTTGTCGTGCAGCTTGCAATGACAGTGTGGACGCATGCATGACAGGAAATAAAAAATATATAATAAAATATATAACTAAATAAAAAAACTTTTTTATGGGCTAGAGCAGGGGTGTCCAAACTTTTTTTGTTGGGGGCCAGAAGGAGAAATGTATTTGAAGTCACGGGCCACAGACTCTGTAATAAAACAAATAATGAAATACACCACTTTAAATAATACATTTACCTGATTATTTCATTTAAACATCATTTTACTTGACTTACTATCTGTATCTTTGACAGTGTTGTGTAAACTAAGATTTTTCAAATTGATGTTTAATTTCATGATGTCTCTTAATATTAAACTCCTTAATTACGGAAACTTTTAGACTCTTTGGCCTGTTTTTCTGCGCTAGAAATGCGCTCTCTCTCCGCTTTTAGACTCTTTGGCCCGTTTTTCTGCGCTAGAAATGCGCACTCTCTCCGCTTTTAGACTCTTTGGCCCGTTTTTCTGCGCTAGAAATGCGTACTCTCTCCGCTTTTAGACTCTTTGGCCCGTTTTTCTGCGCTAGAAAAGCGCATCCTCTCCGCTTTTAGACTCTTTGCCCCGTTTTTCTGCGCTAGAAATGTGCACCCTCTCCGCTTTTAGACTCTTTGGCCCGTTTTTCTGCGCAAGAAATGCACACTCTCTCCACTTTTAGACTCTTTGGCCCGTTTTTCTGCCCTAGAAATGCGCACCCTATCCGACTCTTTGGTCCGTTTCTGACACCTAGCGTTAAAACTTTGAATCTCACATTATAAAAACCTGCTTAACAGTGGGCCAACTTTCCGCCGCTCCACAAAAGAAAACGGGCCACAAATGGCCCGCGGGCCCTAGTTTGGACACCTCTGGGCTAGAGGGTTCAGTATTCTGAAATGACGTAAAATTATTAATACTATACTATACTACAATAATTATCACAGTACTATCATTGTAATTGATATATTTCCTCACCTGAAGAAGAGCAAGTATAAGATGTATGATCATCTTGCCCTCCTGGAAAAATAAACTGAGGTTGTGAAAAGTAAGACCTGATAAGAAAGACTGCATAGTCTGCATAACCTAGCCTGCTACTTCCTCTCAGCAACCACAGGCTGGCAATGTGTTACCCCACACTTCAGCACAGTCTCACATATTTCACACACTGTTTAGCAGTGAATATTAGTCTACAGATGTGAGAAAGCATTAAGCACCTAGTGATTTTTACAGTGACGCCTATATAGACACAGTAATGTCTAAGAATATGAGTCATGTTACCCATTTAATCCTCAGCACTACTGTAACCTAGATTTAACATTCTGATATAGTAGATATATGCAGCTTCATGTTTGGACAAAAGACCTGGCATGCTGATGCCTCTGGGCCTGTTTAGTTTAATTTGATTTGGGTCAAAATCTCAATCTCAAAATATCAACCCTAGTGAAAAAAAGGAGGTTAAAGTATACTAAGCATTATTATGCTATAGTGCACTAAAGTGTTCTTGGAGCCACATTAATAATCAGTACACAGTCATATGAAAAAGTTTGGGCACCCCTATTAATCTTAATCATTTTTAGTTGTAAATATTTGGGTGTTTGGAACAGTCATTTCAGTTTGATTTATCTAATAACTGATGAACACAGTAATATTTCAGGATTTAAATGAGGTTTATTGTACTAACAGAAAATGTGCAACATGCATTAAACCAAAATTTGACCGGTGCAAAAGTATGGGCACCCTTATCATTTTATTGATTTGAATACTCCTAACTACTTTTTACTGACTTTGACTACTGATATTTAAGGTGGCCAATTGCAAGTTGTTCTTCTATTTGAATCTCCTCTGAAGAGTGGCATCATGGGCTCATCAAAACTCTCAAATGATCTAAAAACAAATATTGTTCAACATAGTTGTTCAGGGGAAGAATACAAAAAGTTGTCTCAGAGATTTAACCTGTCAGTTTCCACTGTGAGGAACATAGTAAGGAAATGGAAGAGCACAGGGACAGTTCTTGTTAAGCCCAGAAGTGGCAGGCCAAGAAAAGTATCAGAAAGGCAGAGAAGAAGAATGGTGAGAACAGTCACCTCCAAAGAGCTGCAACATCATCTTGCAGAGTGATGCGAAAGAAGCCATTCCTGCAAGCACGCCACAAACAGAGTCCCCTGAGGTGTGCTTTTGCATATCTCTGTTTGTGGCGTGCTTGCAGAAATGGCTTCTTTCGCATCTTTAAGCTTTCAAACACACAATATTTATTAACCATTAGCTTAAAACAGCACACCCGGTGACTGGTAGATGTTTATAGGAAACGCCTGTGGTTATTTCAGCTAAAAAGGAAAATACCAGCTATTAGCGAAAGTTGCATTTTAGTTAATCACATTTTACAACTTAATGTAATTCCTTCAAGTTTATTTGTTAATTTACAGTTATAATTGGTTATCACATCATATGGGACAATGGGGTTCAATTCCCAGCCTGGCTGAGTATGTTGTGCTGCTCCAATAAAAATCCTTGGGCAAGATTCCTAACACTACATCGGCCCACCCTTGTAATGAAAATAACCCTTTTAGTCGCTCTGGAAAAGAGCGTCAGATAAATGCCATAAATTTTAAAGTAAATGTAAAATGTAAAATCTGGGTACAGAGACAAAAGAACAACAGAAAATAATACTTGCTTACTTTATTAATCACAAAAAAGAAATCTGCAATAAGCTAAGAGTAAATAATCTGCACTCACAGAAACACCACTATCAATACTAAAGTGGTAGTGCATACTGAAGCTAAAGCAAACAGAAAAACATGAGATAAATGTGGTTCTGTTCTGAGTAAAAAAAGAAATTGTTTAGATCTTCAGACAAAAATAGTTATTCATATACTGAAGTTCTTCTCCAGCGCAGTCATGAACGGAGGCTCGGATGGTGTTGTCTTGGAAGTGGAGGCCGGAATCAAACACCCTCAGAACAACACTGTACTCTCCCTTTTTCAGTGCAGTGTTGAGCGCAAGAATAATTCCAGTTTCTATAAGAAAGAGAAAACAAATCATCTGGTTTACTACAGTTTATATACACAAAATCCCAATTTTGAGCATGGATTTGAGCTCAGAACGGCTTTTTTTGGTGGACTTTTGGGCAGATTTATGGTGGATACATGGAGCAGGCCCTGAATGGCTTGCGCCAGCTAATGCGATGCAAGGGTCCTAAAGTTGGGTGTAGAAGCAGGGGTGGAATTTTAAAGGGTAAAACTACGTCTGCTTTGGGAGCTCAAGTCTGCAGGGAACAGTGGGCTAGCAGTAGAAGGGCCAGAGGTAAAAGGAAATAAGAAAAAAATAAAATCTTGTTCACAAACCAGGCAAGTGAGGTGAAATCATCTTGCAATGTTGTTCAATTCAAGGATAGAGTGAAAGAGGAAGGTATTTATAGTGCTGAGCAGGTTTGGGCGTGGTCCTTCTCAGTCATAACTCCACTATATTTAACAAAACAATATTTTCCAAAAAGAAAAACTTACTGGATTCATTCATCCTGGCGCTCCAGTGGATCCTGCTCTCTCCCTGGAGTTCCACAGTGAATGGACCAGCAAAACCGGGCCCATCCTTATCCGTCACAGAGACCAGAACTGTAACCGGATCCTTATTGCACACTATGGCCACCCTCTCTTCAATAACAGGAGCGTTATCATTCACATCTTCCAGCTCGATCACAAGGGTTCCTGTACCTGTAGCTGGAACTTGATCTGCAAACGTTTTGAAGGTTTTTAAGAGGATGATGCACCATTAAAGCATTTCCTTCAGACAGAGAACAGGAAAACTGACTTACCATCATCCACAGCCAAGATCAGAACTTTATATTTGCCATCTTTCACAAAAGGAGACTCTCTGTCCATGGAGCTCTTCACTCTGATCAGTCCAGTGTCTCGGTCAACACTCACCCAGCCAGCACGATCTTCACTAGATATACGGTATCTACAGCAAACAGCATCACACATTAGTACCAGTGTTCTTAAGAGGGTAACTACTGATGGCTGTGATGGAATTCCAACATAGAAGGAGGATCTTACGTCACTATCTGAACCCTAGCTGTGTCTGGATCAGTGGCGGTGTAAACTGTCAGTTCAGTACCAACCTCCAGATCTTCAGGTTTAGAAATGATCTGCTCCTCTGGGTCAAACACTGGAGCCTCATTCACATCCTGAACATTCACAATGACTGTGGCAGTGGATGTCTGAAGGGGGTAGGCAAACGGAACTTCATTCTCAGCGATCACCAGCAGAGTGTACTTGTTGTTCTGTTCAAAGTCCAATGGCTAAAAAAGCAATACAACCTCATTAACTAAAAATTATTGCAGTTATGTCTCAGACAGGGCCTTACCACAAGAGATTGTAAAATTATTTCCCAGCTACCTTACAGAAAGGCTGCAGAAAGGCTAATTTTGGGTAGTGTACCTCTTGGTGAGAGATGATTGACCATGCATGCTATATGCTACTGAGAGAAGCAGTATGGGCATGTTAATGAACTGCCCACCATATAGAATGTCTGTCAGCCAAAAACTATTGTTGCAGTGGTGAAGAAACCTAGATTTCTAAGGACTGGAACCATATTGTCTTTTGCAACAAAGTGTGGGATTCTGATGACGGTTGTGTTTAAGTAGTAATTAATTGTTGGTGCGCTGACCTGGGGAGTCACCCCAGTACTGATATGAGGGACACTAACATATGGGAAGGGCTTCCCACTAGCATATATCAACAGGATATCACGTCTTAGCCCTGTCTCATGTCTCTGTGTGTCTTCCCCACGTGACCTGTGCCTCTCTGTGTCTCCTGTCAATAGATTTCCACCATGTGTTTCTTATTTGTAGTTCCGCCCCCTAGCCCCAGGTGTTTCCAATTATAGTATGTTTCCTGTTTGTTAAATAGATCCCCTGTGCCACTTTGTCTCCGTCGGTCTTTGCACCTTCCCCTGTCGTTTGTCTCTCTCTATGTTTCATAGCCTCTGTCCCTCGTGCCTTAGTTTCTGTGTTCATCTCTTGTTTAATATTTCTAGTTTATTGTTTTATTTCATGTTCCCTAGCTCCCTGTATATATCCTGCTTGTGTTGATTCCTAGTTTAGCTCCTTGTATATATTCCCTGTTTGTTTATTTATTATCTCTAGTTGGTTTAGTTTAGGTTCTTAGATTTGTTTTGGTTATTTGTGTATTTGTTTCATGTTACTTGTTCCTTGTTTATTTGTTATTTATTCATTAAATTATTATTTATTGATTTCACCCTACCTGCACTTGTGTCTGCCTCCTCGTCTCCCTGCCTGGGTCAACCTGACAGAAAGACCGACCTTCAACATGGACACAGCAGGTTCTGCCTGGACTGGCACCAGGATGGCGATTCACCGTACTCCAGGCGGGATCCCGGCACAGGAAACCTCGAGGCCTCATGGACGCCGCAGGCCTCGGGGTAAGCGTTCTAAGGGGTCCAGCCAGCCGGAAAAAGACCCCATTTTCGGGGAGGATTTTCTTGGGGGGGCTATAAGGGTTGGCGCGGTGAGCCTCGGTCCTCACCCTGGACTACGCGGAGCCTACGAGGACCAGAGGTGGGTCAAGCGCGACCCATGGGACTTTCTTGGGTGCGCTCCCAGCAGCTCAGAAGAAGAGGAGGAGCTCTACCCCGCACCGGCCCGTGCTCCGTTACCGTTTCCCCCTGGGGCGGTGCTCTACCCGGCTCTCGGCCGCACAGCTCCAGAGGCCGTCCCGACTTGCGTCCATCAGCATCCCAAGGCGCGCTCCGTCCCGACGCCTCCAAAGCTAGCTCCTCCGGCGGTCAAGACTCTGTCCTCAATGGCGCTTCCAGAGCTAGCTTCTCCAGTGGCTAAGGCGCTAGCATCCCCGGCGCCTCTGAGGCTAGCGTCTTCAGCGGCTAAGCCACGCTCCGTGACTTCTGTGACGGCTGTGAAACCGCGCCCCGCGATAGCACCCGAACCTCGCCCCGTGATCCCCACGGTTGCTGCCAAACCATGCTCCGTGATTCCCGCGGTAGCAGCCGAACCGCGCTACGGGACCTCCTACCCGGCAAGCCAGCCGCGACCAGAGACTCTCCCCGCGCTTGACTCTGCCGGAGAGAGTAATAATCCAGTCCGGGTTTTTGCGGCAGCTGCAGCGCAAGCTCCTCAGGCGGAGGAGCCAGCTTTCATGGTGGCTGCAGAGCTGGATTCCGCCGCTGCAATCCAGTCTCGCTCTATGACTCTCTCCGCGGCGACTCAGCCGTGCTCCGGGATTATTACCGCGGCGACCCAGCCGCGGTCAGTGACTTTCCCCGCAGCAGTCTCTACCAGCGGCCCCGCGCTGCCTACTGTAGACTCTGCCGGCGAAGCTGCAGCTCCGGTCCGGGTTTTTGTTCCACCCGCAGTCTCAAGCCCTGCTGCTGCTCCGCTGGATCTTCACACACCCATCTCCGAGGTCTCTTCGGCTGCTGAGCCACGCCCCTGGACTCCTGCCGTCTCAGACTCTGCACATGCTGACGTGCGTGCTGCACAAGCCTCCATGTCTGCAGAAGCTGCTCCAGCCTCCGTGTCTGCAGAAGCTGCTCAAGCCTCCGTGTCTGCTGAAGCTGCTCCAGCCTCCGTGTCTGCAGAAGCTGCTCCAGCCTCCGTGTCTGCAGAAGCTGCTCAAGCCTCCGTGTCTGCTGAAGCTGCTCAAGTCTCCGTGTCTGCTGAAGCTGCTCAAGTCTCCGTGTCTGCAGAAGCTGCTCCAGCCTCCGTGTCTGCAGAAGCTGCTCCAGCCTCCGTGTCTGCAGAAGCTGCTCAAGTCTCCGTGTCTGCTCCAGCTGTTCAAGCCTCCGTGTCTGCTCCAGCTGTTCAAGCCTCTGTGTCTGCTCCAGCTGTTCAAGCCTCCGTGTCTGCTCCAGCCTTTCAAGCCTCTGTGTCTGCTCCAGCTGTTCAAGCCTCCGTGCCAGCTCCTGCTGCCAGAGTCACCGCGCCGCCAGCACCAGCTCCCGCTGCCAGAGTCGCTGCACCGCCAGCACCAGCTCCCGCTGCCAGAGTCGCCGCGCCGCCAGCACCAGCTCCCGCTGCCGGAGTCGCCGCGTCGCCAGCACCAGCTACCGCTGCCAGAGTCGCCATCCCACCGCTTCCTGCTCCCGGAACTTTGTTTCATCCCAGGTCCCATGTACCCAGGCAGGCACCGAGGTCCCCGGACTTTGTCCCCAGTACTGTGCCCAGGCTGGCTCCTTGGACTTCCCCTCAGACATTTGCCAGTCCTGGGCACCCACCCGTGTTTCTGGTCCCTGTGTCTCTCCCCGTTTTGGTCCCTGTCTCTGTCTATGTCCCTGTACCCGTGTCTGTCTCTGTCTCTGTTCCCGTCCCAGTTACAGTGTTAGTTTCTGTCCCTGTTAATGTCCTCATCCCTGTTCCCATGTCTAGTCCTGTCCAGTCTCCGTCTCCTGTCCAGTTCTCCGTCCAGTCTCCGTCTCCTGTCCAGTTCTCCGTCCAGTCTCCGTCTCCTGTCCAGGTCCCCGTCCAGTCTCCCGTTCTGTCTCCGTCTCCTGTCCAGTCTTCGTCCACCGTCCAGTTCCCTGTCCAGCCTCCGTCCCCTGTTCTGTTTCCAAGCCCTTTCCAGTCTGCGTCCTTGTCTAATTTCCAGTCTCAGTCTCCGTCTCCTGTTCAGTCTCCGTCTTCTGTTCAGTTTCCAAGCCCGGTCCAGTCTCCCATCCAGTCTCTGTCCTGTCTCCGTTTCAGTCTCCGGTCTTGACTCCTGTTTTCCCCGGCCTCTCCATGCCGCCAGCCCCCGGGGTTCGTTTTTACGCGCCTCGGGAGCTGCGCATTTAGGGGGAGGCTTCTGTCACGTCTTAGCCCTGTCTCATGTCTCTGTGTGTCTTCCCCACGTGACCTGTGCCTCTCTGTGTCTCCTGTCAGTAGATTTCCACCATGTGTTTCTCATTTGTAGCTCCGCCCCTTCCCCAGGTGTTTCCAATTCTAGTGTGTTTTATGTTACTATAAATAGCCCTCCTCTGCCACCTTGTCCTCCGTCGGTCTTTGCACCTTCCACTGTTGTCTGTCTCTCCGCGTTTCTGTGTTGCTTAAGCCCTAGTTCTGTGTTTATTCCTATTTTGTTTCCCTTGCCCTGCTTAGTTTAGTTTTACCTTTTCTAGTTTAGCTTCTTGTTTATTTCCTTGTTTATTTCTAGTCCTTCTCTTGTATATATTCCCTGTTTATTATTTTATTCTCTAGTTGGTTTAGTTTAGGTTCTCTGATTTGTTTTGGTTATTGGTTATTTGTGTATTTATCCCTGCCCAGTTTTCTTTGTGTTTCTTTGTTACTTGTTATTTATTTATTAAATTATTATTTATTGATTTCACCCTACCTGCACTTGTGTCCGCCTCCTCGTTTCCCTGCCTGGGTATCCTGACACAGGATAATGCTCACCCACACACAGCAAGCATTTCCCAAGAATGTCTCCAACGGATTGCAACAATCCTTGTTCTGCTTGGTCACCAGATTTATTGTCAATTGGGCATTTATAAGAGCAGGTGGGATACTAGCTTCAGCAACGTATGTGTGTAGAGCAAGTGTAATATATGTGGTTAAATATGCTGTGGATGAATTCAGTGCCAACATGGGCAGTGACAGTGAGACCTGGAGGGAGTGATTGGGAGGAACAGTCTCTCTGATGTAAACCAGAGTGTTTTGTTACTGTATTTCTGTGCTCATCACAGTTTATCCACAACAAACACCATATTTGAGCACAAGGGTGTCCATAAATGCACATGGCATCAGGATACCCTAGGCCACAGTTTGATGGTTGACTTTGTATTTGTTTCATTGGACTTGCAACCATGTGTCTTGGACACTTGGGTGAAGAGAGGAGCTGAGCTGTCAACTCATCATTGCCTTGTGGAGAGTTGGATCAAATGGCAAGTGAGAATGGTGGACAGACTTAGCAGACCCAGGAGCATAGTGAGTGTATGCCGGAAACGTCTTCAACTCCCACATCCGGCAGAGCTTTGACTAAATCCTAAGGGAGGTAGGGGGCCATTGAGTCAGAGTGGACCTTGTTCTGTGCCTCCGTTGTTGAAGTGGCTGATCGGAGCTAACGGAGTTTTTCAAGGCTCTGGATGTGACTGTCCTGGTTGCCACTTCTTTGCAACATCGCATGGAAATCGGGGGCGGTCCCCCTGGATTGGGAGACAGTAGTGGTTTCTCTAGGGTGACAGGGTGTCCAACTATAGGGGGATCACACTTCTCAGCCTCTCCGGTAAAGACTATGCAGGGTTACTGGAGAGGAGATTGCAACAGATTGAATCTCAGATACAGGAGGAATGAAGTGGGTTCCGTTCTTGTTGTGGAACACTGGACCAGCTCTTTACCCTGGCAGGGTCCTGGAGGGCGCATGGGAGTTTGCTCCACCAGTCCACAGTTTTGTGGATTTGGAGTAGGCATTTGACTGCGTCCCTTGAGGCATTCTTGGGGGGGGGGGGGGAGGGGGGCTCCGGGAGAATGGGTTACAGCACAGCAAATGTCCTCCAAGTTGAGTTGAGGGGAACTCTTTGGTATTGCAAAGTTTATTTGTTTCTAGGGTTTTAAAATATTACGTTTTTTTTATAATATTAGTTTAATTACACAAATGAGCCATTCAATCCCTGTATGAGGAAGGACACAAAACATGCTGGAGAGATAATGTCTCTCGACTGGCCTGGGAACACCTTGGTGTCCCCCATAAGAGCTGGAAAATGTAACTGGGGAGAGGGAGGTCTGGGCTTCTTTGCTTAGGCGGACCCCTGTATAAGCAGTAGTTGAAGAATAGAGTGATAGATAAATATGTTGCACGATGCCATATAAAACCTGTATACCTGCATGGCATCTGTATCTTATCTTGTATCCAGGCTCAAGTTGTCCAACAAGGTACTATCAACTATTCAACATATTGAGAAGGTTCCAGAAATAATGTTCCAGGAACATGTGATAAACATGTGATAAAATAACCGTTCTAAGCACATGCCAAGAATATTAATTGCAAAGTTTTCCACACCATATTCCCCTCCATATTCTTATTTTGTAGTTGCTTTTTGTCTTTGAGTATACAAAGCCAATGAACTCCAAACCAGTGAACCAA
Organism: Astyanax mexicanus; assembly: GCF_023375975.1. Lineage (NCBI taxonomy): Eukaryota > Metazoa > Chordata > Actinopteri > Characiformes > Acestrorhamphidae > Astyanax > Astyanax mexicanus. The sequence continues at coordinate 28,400,639 of NC_064430.1, read as the reverse complement.
TCAGAGACTGTAGTACCTTAACAGTAGTAATGATGCCCTCCTGTTTGTTGGGTCCTGTGTTAATGGCGAAAAATCCACCATTGTTTCCACTAATGATCCTGAACTTGGCCATCCAGGCAGGAGACTGAGGTTCATCTCCATCAGTCACTGGCAGCTTCACCACCACAGCTCCTACTTTATTCTCTGGGACTGATGTAGTGTACTGAAAGAAGAAAAATATATAAATATATTAGCAATAGAGTCAACATCCACATTCATCATTATTCTAAACATTGAGCACAGTTTGAAATTCTACACATTTAAATCCAAACACTGAAGCAGATTTAATGCACTGCAACATAAACTATTATTATCTTACCATGGTCTTTTCAAACTGTGGAGCGTGGTCGTTGCTATCAGTTACAGTAATAACAGCTGTTCCAGTGCTGACGAGGCCATTACCAGCTAAATCTGCAGCTTTGATCAGCAAGGTGTACTCAGGATAATTCTGGAAGAGATGATGTTCATGAATTAAACTACTTTATTATCTCATTCCACATCATCTCAGTATTCATAATCCTGATTTCTGCTCTCACCTCTCTGTCCAGCCCATCAGAGTTCACTCTAATCCCTCCAGTAATCGAGTTAATGATGAACATGTTTGGATCTGGCTGTGGTGGATCCTGACTGATGATGGAGTATCTGATGTCTGCATTGTCAGTTTCAGGATCGTCTCCGTCGGTAGCTGTGACTGTCATGAACTCAAACTCTTCAGAGAGAGTAATAAAGATCATGAGACAAGTTTATCAGTGAAATAATTATTTATTAATAAATTAAAAGCCACTGAAAATACCAAAAGTTATCACAATCATTATATCCACCTTTAAGTGAAGCTTCTGGAACACTGCCAAGGAAAGGGTTTTGGGTGAAGATGGGCATGTTATCATTCTGGTCGATCACACAGAGGATAATCTCCATAGGACCTTCTTTAACCTCACCATCAGCTGCAATCGAATGAGCTTGAAGCTGAAGAAAATAATAACAGTCACTGTTAAATGAAAAATGTATGAACCGGTTTCTAGTATTTTTCTACTTCAACTAGCAGAATTAAAGTCTCTTACCACATATTTATCTTTGGTCTCTCTGTCTAGAGCCTTTGTTACACTGAGCCATCCAGTGGTTTTATTAATGGTGAAAAGTCCCACTGGAGGCTTATCTGCTCCTTCACCAGTGATGCTGAAAATCATCTTAGTTTCCTTAGCATGACTGGACTTAATCTGGACACACATGAAAGATGTATTATAATACAGATAAGGTACACAAAAAGATTCTTTAATTTAAATTTAGAGATCCTCTACACATACCTGCACCATCTCGTTTGGGAATGGGCCTCTGTAATTCTCTGGGAAAAAGATGGGAGGAATCACCCACTCTCTCTTTCTTCTCTTCAGTCCTGCTAAAGATTCTGTAAACTCCTGAACTCCTCCAGCTTGTTGCAGCATAAACAGAAATTAAAAGAAAAACATTTGCTGTGTAAAACATAATCAAATGAAATCAGAATGTAATGATTTGCAAATATTATACACATATCAGCAGGTTTGGGAGGGTTACTGTAATCTTTAATCTGATACAGATGACTAATTATTCATTTAAACATGTAATTGTAAAGTAATGCATTTCTAAACTAAAGTAACATAATCTTATCTGATGGGTTACTTGGCTCTTTAAAGCCATATATTCAAGTAAGAAAAAAAGAATTGAATGAATTCACACAAAATCGTACTGTGTTTCTTCACAACATTCTAGTCCATCTCGTTTCACATCAAGCAATCTTCTGTTTTCAAACTTATTCTCTGTTTATTACATATAATACCATCATTGTTGAACAAATCCTCCAAATCCTGTCAAAAAGCAAACGTAATATACAAAATAAAATCTGCTATTTAAAAAAACACACAAAAAAATGTTTTAACCTGTTTTTTAATACTTTTTAGAAGGAAAATATACAGTATTTAAAAGCTTTTCTTATAGCAATGAGACTATATTAAATATGTTTTATATAGATAGATAAGATATAGCACAAGTGATTCATAAAAATAAGTACTACATTTCGGGATCAATAAAGTATCTGTCTGTCATGTTAGAGCAAAATTCACACGCAATACAGCTAACAGTGAAAAAAAGACAAGGAGTAATCAGAACAAGCAGGGTCAATACCGGCAGAGAGGAGCAGCAAGGGTTAACCATCACAGAGTAGAAGGACAGTCCAAAGGTCATACACAGAAAGGCAATATCAGAGTAGAGGCAAAAATCAGTGTAAATGAGAAAAACAAAACAAGCCTGGCAGCTGAGAGATCTAAACACAATAAACAGAAACAATACTCATCAAGGAGTGAGTGGATTGGAGGTGTATTTATACTGTATGGGACAGGTGTAGTCAATAACTGGGTAATTGGTTTTCGGGTAGTGCCATGTGCAGTGTCATGTTATTGTGTGAGGGAGTGATGTCAGTGTGTGGTGCGTTCTGGGTAGTGTAGTCTGGAGACTGGAGATCACAGGTGGAGCTGAGTGTGGGAGAGACAGGCTCTGCGTCATTACATATATTAAAAGAAGCCGTCACCTTCCCAGGAGTAGCCGGCCTACTGAAATTACTGCAAAAGCCCATGGACAACTCATCCAGGAGGTCACAAAATATTCCAGAACAACATTAAAAGAACTGCAGGTCTCACTCGCTTCAGTTAAGGTCAGTGTTAATGATTCAATAATAAGAAAATTACTGGTCTAAAATGGTCTCTGTGAGAGAGTTCCAAGGCAAAAATCCCCAGCACGTTTCACTTCATCATGTGCCAAATGTGCCTAATGTCATGTTATTAGACCTGCTGTAGGGGGCCTATAGCGGTCGGTGAAGCATTTAGAATTCTTCATTACAATCCAAAAATGGATTCCTACAGCAGCTACTCTTCTCACTTTGCTGAAATGTATACACTGCTATTAAAGAAAAGAGGATGCTGCAATTGTAGACATGACCCTGTTACAGGTTTTCGTTCTAAATGAATTAATGTTTTCCATGAAATGTTTTAACTTTTAATGTGATCTCTGTTCTATTGTGAATAAAACATGGATCTCTATGATGCATATATCATTTCATTCTGTTTATATTCACATTTACTTTTATTTTCATTTATTTTACACAATGTCCAATTTAAACATCATGTGCTTAGTTTTTTTTATTAATTTGCTACATTTTTATCATTCAGAGAATAGTATCACTGTATTCGCTGACATTTAGGCGTGCATAATGGAAATAAACGTAATGAAAAATAAAAACCAACAAGTGTCTGTCTTACCTTCTTCAGCGTGGGTTGTCTTACCTTCTTCAGCGTGGGTTGACAGATCACCAAAAATGGTCCCGATCTGAAGTGATTAGACAAAAAAAATGATATATTTTAATACAAAAACATGCAAAATACCATTGGCTGAAATCCACTGAGAGTTTTCTACATTTTCTCTCACCTGGAGAAACGCGAGTAGCAGATAAAGAATCATGCTGCCGCTCTGTTCTGATTAACAGATGTTGTGTAAAGACGTTTCAGACGAGACAAGAAGTTACTAAATGCTGTGAACACACTCTGTGGGCTTCATGGTGTGGCCTGCTAGTTCCTCTCTACAACCACTGGCGCACGACACATTGGGTAATTCAGAGTTAGCAGACTTAAAGTGACGGTCTGTGAGTTTTAGGGATTAAGAGACCTCTTGGTGAGAAAGTGTAATGGTACAGAGCATAAAGAAAAGTATACTGCTCAAAAAAAAAAGGAAACACTTAAACAACACAATGTAACTCCAAGTCAACCACACTTCTGTGAAATTAACCTGTCCGGTTAAGAAGCAACACTGTATGTGAATTAATTGCACCTGCTGTTGTGCAAATGGAACAGGTAGAAATGAGAGGCAATTAGCAATTAAACCCCTATAAAGGAGTGTTTCTGCAGGTGGAGACCACAGACCTTTTCTCTATAACCCACAGAAGTTGCTCAGGTAGTGCAGCTCATCCAGGATGGCCCATCAATGCGATCTGTGGCAAGAAGGTTTGCTGTGTCTGTCAGCACAGTGTCCAGAGCATAGAGCATATACCAGGAGACAGGTCAGTACACCAGGAGACATGTAGGGGGCCGTAGGAGGGCAACAACCCAGCAGCAGGACCGCAAACTATTCCTTTGTGCAAGGAGGAACAGGAGGAGTAGTTCAAGAGCCCTGCAAAATGACCTCCAGCAGACCACTAATATCCATGTTTCTGCTCAAACTGTCAGAAACAGACTCCATGAGGGTGGTATGAGGGCCCAGTGTCCACAGATGTGGCTTGTGCTAACAGGCCAACACCGCGCAGGACGACTGGAATTTACCAGAGAACACCAGGATTGGCAGATTCGCCCTATCGGGGTGAAGTTCCCATGATCTTCCTATGTTCTATGGCTCAGATTTGATTACCTTCACGAGGGCTGTGATGACTATGTATTATGACAGACAGATACTTTTGGCACCTGTTTTAAAATTAGAGCAGGCTAATCAAAAAAGTTGAGACCAGTAATAAGCTTAGGTCAGATGTACATCACTCTCTTGTGATTCGAGGAACAGTGGGTGATGAGGTCGTCTCTCTGTCGCGCTCGGTGTGACTCTAGTTTCCACCCGTTCTCGTTTTTCTGCCTGTTCTTGGGCTCTCTATCACTTTCTAAAGGCAATTTTTCCCAGCTGTGTCCCAATTCACTAACTAGGGGAGCAGTAGTGTATTGGACCGCGACCCTGACAACACGGGTTCGATCCCGCATAAGGAGCGGTGTGTTTATTTATTTATTTTTTTTCTTTCTTCATGGGTTTACCTGATTTGAGATCAACTGTTCTGCAATTGGGTTCAACAACCCTCTGGGCTGGAGAGCTACAGCCTAATGGCTTGGAAAATATCTGGCCCGCGGCTGATCTTAATTGCCAACCCCTAGCACAAAGACTTTAAGGTCAGAACAGACTAGAATTTAGACTGGGGGAGGCTGAAATATGCTGGCTAAGAGCTTCAGAACACTCAGTATAGAAGATCAGTATAGACCCTGGTACCTCTGACAAGGAGGGGTAGATAGCTTTCTGAGTAAAGCCAAGGCAGGAAGTTCTTGCATCACACCTCATTATCTGGATGCCATATTTCCCTTAAACTCTAAATTCTTATCCATTGCATTTCAAAAACCCTGTTTTGACTGGAAGATTCTTTAAATAAACTGGCCAGGCTATTTTTAGACTGGGATTTATTTTATTTGCTTATGTTTTATCACACAAGATGCAACAGAAATCAAGATCTTATTTGATTCAGTCTTTGCGTGGTGTTAGCACTCCAGCTACAGGTCTAGTCCTACATCTCTGCTGTGTTGTTAGCATGGCAGTGAGCAGTCAAACAAAGGCAAAGAAAAAAATTGGTTCATTTTCTGAAATATAAACCACATCTTGCAACACTGTAGGTAATGTGAAGCCAATGTTCCGTCGAGTTGTGCTACCCTGTCAAACCGTGCTACCCTTTTGTATATATTTAAAGGTAAAAATACAAAAGAAGCACTGCATTAGAAGAAGTAAAAGTGAATGTACTATTTTTGGATAGTCTAAATCACCGTGTTAGAGTAAAGTTATGGTAGTAAGTGTTTATTATAATCTGTTTTTTTTTTTTATATTATTAATTGCTATTACACTTTGAAAGTGTAGTGAAAGTGAGTACAGGTTGTTAAAAGCACAAAGAATACTAGAAAACAAAATTATTCTAAAACACATGATAAATAATAATAATAAAAAATGTAGGTTAGTGCATGCACAGTGTCTTTAGGAAGCACGTATTGATGGGTAGCAGGACTCGACAGAACACTGGCATGGCAAAATGTGTTAAACAAAACACGTTCAGTGAGTCTGCATACTGTCTGCATCTGAGCCAATCATCTTTTAGTATGCAAATGATGTGTCTTTTAATTAAAAAGTTGTGTACTTAAATGCATGGCCACACATTATTTATTTTCTGCACAATTTAGCCGTGCAGCCATTAAGCAGTAGAGGTGGGCGATACCGGGAATTTTGGTATCGATCCGATACCAAGTAAACGCAGGGCCAGTATTGCCGATATCGATACTGATACCGATACTTTTTAATATTTAAGCTTTATAGATCCAAATGATCCAAAAACCTAGGATATAATTTCACCAAACATTGTAAGTGATAACAAAATACTTTAGTATCACAATCAACATTTTTGTTTAGAAACAATGGAACAGTAACAAAACAAAGTTTAAATATAAAGTTAAAAAATATTAAAAAATAAAATAAAAATTCTCCCCTCACTAGACATCTTTTCTAGTTCTTTGTTTCTTTGATTCTTTTTTTTAATAGAATTGTCATTTGGAAAAACAATAAAAAATAAGGAATTGTCTTCCTTTCAGTGCAATTCAAATGCAAGTTTTTCTTAAATAAACAGAGTGTAAAAAAATATCACTCAACACTAATCTCCTGAGGTAGAGGCGTGTCGACTCGAGGAGAGCGCTGAGTGGGCGGGGCCAGGCTGAGCCTACCTGCGTGGCGGTTTGGCTGGCTTTGCTGAGCCATGTGACGCATGTGCAACAAGAAGAGACCAGAGAGTAGACTGTGGTGAATCCTCGTGCGCAGCAGTCAGTGCGTGCGGCAGAGAAAAAAGCTTGAATATCGATATTTTTACACGAGTATTGCTCAATACCAATACCAGCGTTGGTATCGATATTATCGATATTTGGATCGATCCGCCCACCTCTATTAAGCAGTGCTAACCTGCTCACAAAACAGTTCAAAATGAGCTTCATGTTTAAAAGTCCTGCTTGTCTCGTGATAGTTATTAGCCTGTCTGAACTGTTGCTGATGAATCTTTCATGCTTTACTGATTTCCCCTTTCTAATCCACTTGAGCTGCATCTGATCGGGTGTTACGCTCAGCGGCGAGCTGCTAATTAGCCCAGCAGAGATTTCACAGCCAAGCCAGAAAAAAGCCCCAGACTTAAGAGGCAGTCGTGTCTGAGAACGCCCAGCAGGCCTCGTATGGGTAGATGGTAGAGAAGTCTGGTGTTATGGAATGCTCTCCTCTGCGTCTGCAGATTGCTTTCACACTCTTTTCTCCAGCTCAGATCTTTAGATTGCATTCATTTACTGCAGGTTAGAAACTGAGAGCTTGTGAACTTGAATGACAGTTTGATTAAGTTTGGCATGCAGTGCAGACCACCAACCACCTGCAAGATTAGCAGCAGACCTCTGCTGAGACTCAAATCTATATATTCAAAGTTTCTTCAGTGTAGTTTATTCATTCAGGACTTCTCAGAAGCTGCTGTGATTATTTTAATTATGAATTATTAAATTAATTATCTTAATTGTATTATAAACTTAAATAAGCATAAACTCAAAGCTTTGTCAGCATGTTTGCCTGTATAACTATATGTAAGGTTCTGTTTATTTGAGTTTATTCTAATGATATATAGAGTTAATTACATGTATACATTCTCACTGACCACTGACTTTATTATTGTTTGTTTGGGTTTATTCTAAAGTCTTTAGTCTAAGAGTGTCTACTTGTAACTAACGCTACATAATATCAGCATAAATACACCCAAATAAACATAGTCATTGAGAGTGTCTACCTGTATTTAACTGTATAACATTAGAATGAACCCAAATAACGTCACTAATTACACACATTTGATTTAAATACAATGTAATGTAATGTGCAGTTGGACCAGCAGAGGACAGGAGAGAGTTGTATTATAGTATAGTATTCTTAGGCTTGGAGACTTTCCAAGTCTTAGTGAGAGTGTCTACCTGTAATTAAGTCTATATCACATTAGAATACTAAACCTAAATAAACATAAAGTCAGTGATCAGTGAGACTGTCTACCTGTAATTAACTCTATATAACATTAGAATACTAAACCCTTAAATAAACACAAATACACATACAGTCAGTGGTCAGTGAGAGTGTCTACCTGTAATTAACTCTATATAACACTATATAACACTAAACCCAAATAAACATTAATAAAATCAGTGGTCGGTGAGAGTGTCTACCTGTAATTATCTCTATATAACATTAGAATACTAAACGCAAATAAACGTTAATAAAGTCAGTGGTCAGTGAGAGTGTCTACCTGTAATTAACTCTATATAACATTAGAATACTAAACCCAAATAAACATAAAGTCAGTGGTCAGTGAGAGTGTCTACCTGTAATTAACTCTATATAACATTAGAATACTAAACCCAAATAAACATAAAGTCAGTGGTCAGTGAGAGTGTCTACCTGTAATTAACTCTATATAACATTAGAATACTAAACTCAAATAAACGTTAATAAAGTCAGTGATCAGTAAGAGTGTGTACCTGTAATTAACTCTATATAACTTTAGAATACTAAACCCAAATAAACGTTAATAAAGTGAGTGGTCAGTGAGAGTGTCTACCTGTAATTAACTCTATATAACATTAGAATAATAAACCCAAATAAACATAATGTCAGTGATCAGGGAGAGTGTCTACCTGTAGTTAACTCTATATAACATCAGAAAAAAACCCTATAAAGTCACTAATTACACACGTTTTATTTAAATACAATGTGATGTAATGAACAGTGGTGACCAGCAGAGGACAGGAGATTGTTATATTATACTACAGTATACTTAGGCTTGGAGACTTTCCAAGTCTTAGTGAGAGTGTCTACCTGTAATTAACTCTATATAACATTAGAATAAACACCCCAAAAAACTATGAAGTCACTAATTACACACATTTCATTTAGATACAATGTGATGTAATGTATAGTGGTGACCAGCAGAGGGCAGGAGAGAGCTGGATTATACTATAGTATTCTAAGGCTTGGAGACTTTCTTCTGCATTGTGTTACACATAAGGGCTGAAGCTGATTGAGGGATGAAGGAAATCACTGTGATTTTGGGATAAAGGTGTAAATCTCTACGCTCTGCATGCTGACTATAGAACCTGAGAAGCAGCAGGCGTTGAGCAGCTCTCTCTCTCTCTCTCTCTCTCTCTCTCTCTCTCTCTCTCGGGGTACTCCAGTCTTCCTCCCGCTGCATTTGATCTTTATTTGAAATGCTTTTCATTGTGTTATTCAGCTCCATTGCTTGATGTTTGGATTTAGCAAACCGCATAGCAGCCCGGCCTAGAAGAGACAATATTGCTGAGATATGACTGAGTAAGTGACTGACGCACTTTGTTAAAATGCTGCCTTGGTTTAAAATACAAGGCTGAGACTTGATCTTACTAAAGGATTTAATTAAGCCGTTCCACCTTAAAAGACCCTGCAGTTACGATGCACCTTTTACATTAGCTTTTTACACTGTACATGCATTAAAACAGGCGCAATATTAGCATTAGTAATTTGCCTTCCGTAATGGGACGAAATTGGGATTAAAATTAGAAACTAATTCTTAGAAAAGCAGGGGTGCACTAGAGATTTATAAATAGGGGACTAAACTTTAACTAGAGGGGTGGCAGCCTCTTGTGGGCAGTGTCCTGTGGGCAACATTCTTTAGGCAGTGTCCTGAGGGACATATAATGTTGGCAGTGTCCTATTGGTGGCATCCTGTTGACAGTGTCCTGTGGCAGCGTCCTGTTGGCAGCGTCCTATTTGCAGCATCCTGTGGTCAGTATCCTGTTGGCAGCGTCCTATTTGCCGCATCCTGTGGTCAGTATCCTGTTGGCAGTATCCTGTTGTTGGCATTCTGTTGGTAGTGTCCTTTTGGCAGCATCCTGTGGTCAGTGTCTTGTTGGCAGCATCCTGTTGACAGTGTCCTTTGGCCAGTGTCCTGTTGGTGGCATCCTGTTGACAGCATCCTTTGGCCAGTGTCCTGTTGTTGGCATCCTGTTGGCAGCGTCCTGTTGGCAGTATCCTGTTGTTGGCATTCTGTTGGTAGTGTCCTTTTGGCAGCATCCTGTGGTCAGTGTCTTGTTGGCAGCATTCTGTTGATAGTGTCCTTTGGCCAGTGTCCTGTTGGTGGCATCCTGTTGACAGTGTCCTTTGGCCAGTGTCCTGTTGTTGGCATCCTGTTGGCAGCATCCTATTTGCAGCATCCTGTGGTCAGGGTCCTGTTGGCAGTATCCTGTTGTTGGCATTCTGTTGGTAGTGTCCTTTTGGCAGCATCCTGTGGTCAGTGTCTTGTTGGCAGCATCCTGTTGACAGTGTCCTGTTGGTGGCATCCTGTTGACAGCGTCCTGTTAACATCATCCTGTTGGCAGTATCCTGTTGGCAGTATCCTGTTATTGGAATCATGTTGGCAGCATCCTGTTGACAGTGACCTGTTGGTGGCATCCTGTTGACAGTGTCCTATTGGCAGCATCCTGTGGGCAGCATCCTATTGGCAATGTTCTGAGGGCAGCATCCTGTTGGCAATGTCATGTGGGCAGTGTCCTGTTGGTGGTGGGCTGTTGGCGGTGTCCTGTTGGCAGCGTCCTATAGGTAGCGTCCTATAGGCAGCATCCTATAGGCAGTGTCTGGTTGGTGGCATCCTGTTGGCAACATTCTGAGGGTGGTGTCCTGTAGGCAGTGTCCTTTTGGCAGCATACTTTTGGCAGTGTCCTGTTGGCCATGTCCTGTGGACCATGTCCTGTTAACACATTAATATCTAAACCGCTAGAAACCTTAATAAAATAGACCAAATTGTGCCCAAGTGGACATGGAGTTCCCTAGAGCTTCACAGGTTGCCACTGGAATCCTCCATCACACCATGGAGCTGGTAAACCTTATGGACCTTGCAATCCTCCCCCTTCTGTTTGAGGATGCCCCAGATGAGCTCAATTGGGTTTAGGTCTAGAGCCATACTCACCTTCATCACCTTTATCTCAGAGGTGTTGTTAGGATTGTTATTGTGTTGAAAAACTCCATTCAGACTGTCACAATACATGTTGGAATTCAGCTCCTCAGTGCTGGCAGCACCCACATAGCCCCAGACCATGATGCTACCACCACCATGCTTGACTGTAGTCAATTAAAGATGTCTTGGTAAACTTTACCAGGAGGCTGCCATAGATGATGGACCCAATCTGAGCTAAAGAAGTTAATCTTGATCACATTATATCACAGGACGTGGCTCCAGTATTGGTTCCATGCACTTAGTCTGCTTGTCTTCAGCAAACTGTTTGCAGGCTTTCTTATGCATTAGCTTTAGAAGAGGCTACCTTTTAGAACAGTGCCATGCAGAAAGAATTGATGCATTGTGTGGTGTATGGTCTGAGCACTTTAGTCCACTGACGTCCCACTTCTTCAAGCTCTGCAGCAATACCGGCAGCACTTATTGCGTCCATTTTTTAAAGCCAACCATTTGAATTTTATACTAAACACATGGAATCAACTTCTTTGCTCGACTCTGGAGAGGCCTGCTCTGACAGAAAACAATCCTGGAAAACTGCTGTATGACCTTGTACATTGTGCTGTATCTCAGCTTTAGGGTGTTGAAAGTCTTTTTATAGCCTATGCATTTTTTGTGTAGAGTAACAGTTCTGTTTCTCACATCCTCAGAGAGTTCTTTGACATGAAGTGCCATGTTGAATATATCCAGTGACCAGTATGTAAGAATTTTACCCAGAACACCTAATTTAACAGCTTAGCTCTCCATTCACACCTGAGACCTTGTAACACTATTGGTTGACATGGCACTGTGGAGGGAAAATGGTTAATTGGGCACAATTTGGCCTTTTTTCACTTAGGAGTGTACTCACTTTTGTTGCCAGTGGTTTAGACATTAATGGTGTGTGTTGAGTTATTTTAAGGGCACAGCAAATTTACACTGTTATACATATTTAACTGTTCAATGACTGTTCAACTGTTACACTGTATCAAATTGTCACTGTCATCTTCCCATGAAAAGATATAATAAAATATTTACATCAATGTTATGGGTGTACTTACTTTTGTGAGTATATGTATATGCACTGTATGCACAAAGAGGTGGTCATAATGTTAAGCTTGATCTGTGCACAAAAAGTGTAATAAAAAAATAAAGAGCATCCCTGTTTTTAAAATGTCATTGATGTTTCTACGCAGAACTAGGTTTGCCTGTTTTGTTGTATTAGTGTAAACGAGGCTAGTTTCTTTATTGGGTTTGGGAGGTGTCTTATCATCCTCGGCGCGAGTCCACTTCGCTGGCTTCATCCATCATCCTCCGTCTCGCTGTCGCCGCTTCTCTCGCGCCACTTCATATTAGTGCTGGAAGAGGCAATATACTTTTCACAACCCACCTTTTTCTCTTAATATATAATATATATATTTTTTCATTTCTCCATTTCATCTCACATCGGTTTTGGGCATCGCTCTCAGTGAGCAGACTGCCCATCAGCTCCGTGTTGGCATAGCAACCGCTCTGAATTAAACCAAAATGTACACATTTCTATCAAAACTGTCTCCAGCTCTCCCGCTGCCTTTCTCTGTTCAACAAAATCGAACTGGGAGCACAAATTACAGCAATCCAAGTGCTGTAAAATCACTCAATAGTAATAATAACAAGAAGAAGAAAAAGAAGAAGAAGAACAAGAACTAGAAGAAGAACAAGAAGACGGTAAAGAAAACTAACAAGATGAAGAAGATGAAGAATCAAATGTATTTATGAAGTGCTTTTTACAACTGATGTCACAAATCAACTTTACAGATCAAAGAATCAGGCAAATCACTAAACATATATTACAGAAGACGAAGAAAAAGAAGAAGAAGAAGAAGAAAGATTGAGAAGAAGAAGGAGAAGAAATAGAGGAAGAAGAAGAAGAAAAAGAAGAATGTATTTATAAAGTGCTTTTTACAACTGATGTCACAAAGCAACTTTACAGATCAAAGAATCAGACAAAACACTAAACATATATTACAGAAGACGAAGAAGAAGAGGAAGAAGAAGAAGACGCATTTAGCCTTTCCATGACATTCTGCCTTTCCATGACATTTAACCTTTCCATTACATTTACCCTTTCCATTCACATTTAGCCTTTCCATCACATTTAGCCTTTCTATTACATTCAGCCTTTCCATTACATTTAGCCTTTCCATCACATTTAGCCTTTTCATCACATTCAGCCTTTCCATTACATTTAGCCTTTCCATCACATTTACCCTTTCCATTACATTTAGCCTTTCCATCACATTTAGCCTTTCTATTCACATGTAGCCTTTCCATTACATGTAGCCTTTCCATCATATTTAGCCTTTTCATCACATTTAGCCTTTTCATCACATTTAGCCTTTCCATCACATTTAGCCTTTTCATCACATTCAGCCTTTCCATTACATTTAGCCTTTCCAGCACATTTAGCCTTTCTATTACATTTAGCCTTTCCATCACATTTAGCCTTTCTATTCAAATGTAGCCTTTCCATTACATGTAGCCTTTCCATTCACATTTAGCCTTTCTATTACATTCAGCCTTTCCATTACATTTAGCCTTTCCATCACATTTAGCCTTTTCATCACATTCAGCCTTTCCATTACATTTAGCCTTTCCATCACATTTACCCTTTCCATTACATTTAGCCTTTCCATCACATTTAGCCTTTCTATTCACATGTAGCCTTTCCATTACATGTAGCCTTTCCATCATATTTAGCCTTTTCATCACATTTAGCCTTTTCATCACATTTAGCCTTTCCATCACATTTAGCCTTTTCATCACATTCAGCCTTTCCATTACATTTAGCCTTTCCAGCACATTTAGCCTTTCTATTACATTTAGCCTTTCCATTACTTTTAGCCTTTCCATCACATTTACCCTTTCCATTACATTTAGCCTTTCTATTCACATTCACCCTTTCCATTCACATTTAGCCTTTCCATTACATTTACCCTTTCCATTCACATTTAGCCTTTCCATTACATTTAGCCTTTCCATTCACATTTAGCCTTTCTATTCACATTTACCCTTTCCATTCACATTTAGCCTTTCCATTACATTTAGCCTTTCCATTCACATTTAGCCTTTCCATTACATTTAGCCTTTTCATCACATTCAGCCTTTCCATTACATTTAGCCTTTCCATCACATTTAGCCTTTCTATTACATTTAGCCTTCCCATTACATTTAGCCTTTCCATCACATTTAGCCTTTTCATCACATTCGGCCTTTCCATTACATTTAGCCTTTCCATCACATTTACCTTTTCCATCACATTTACCCTTTCCATTACATTTAGCCTTTCTATTCACATTTACCCTTTCCATTCACATTTAGCCTTTCCATTACATTTAGCCTTTCCATTCACATTTAGCCTTTCCATTACATTTAGCCTTTTCATCACATTCAGCCTTTCCATTACATTTAGCCTTTCCATCACATTTAGCCTTTCTATTACATTTAGCCTTTCTATTACATTTAGCCTTTACATCACATTTAGCCTTTTCATCACATTCAGCCTTTCCATTAAATTTAGCCTTTCCATCACATTTAGCCTTTCTATTCACATTTACCCTTTCTATTCACATTTAGCCTTTCCATTCACATTCAGCCTTTCCATTACATTTAGCCTTTCCATTAAATTTAGCCTTTCCATTCACATTTAGCCTTTCTATTCACATGTAGCCTTTCCATTACATGTAGCCTTTCCATCATATTTAGCCTTTTCATCACATTTAGCCTTTCTATTACATTTAGCATTTCCATCACATTTACCCTTTCCATTACATTTAGCCTTTCCATTACATTGGTAAATGTTAATGTTTGTCTCATCAGTTCATAATTAGTCCACATGCTTTTTCTTTACTTCTTGGTAAATTACCTTTACTCCTGTACTCTGAAGGATGTTGCTGATGTCACTAACAATTTTATTGATTTTCTTTTGTGGTTAAGTCTACCTTTTCGACAGCTGTTATTTAGTACACCAGTGACGACTTTCTTCTTCAGGATATTCCATACGGTTGTTGTGGCTTTGTACAATATTTAAGCAGTGGCTCTGAGTGATTTTCCATCTTCTCTCAGCTTCAGATTTGCTTGTTTTTCACTCATAGACTCATAGCTCTCTGGTTTTCATGTTGGTTACTCCTCTATACTCCTCTATACATAAAATTCAGCACTATTTATTGTTTAAATAATCAATGTAACAGAACACACCTGGGAAATAAAACACACCTGACCGTCACATGTTCCAATATTCTTGCTCATTGGAAAAATGGGTGAGTTAGAAGGAGGTGCTATCTTCTGAACTGTGTATCAGATCCAGATGATGAAATCTGGAAATAAAAGCTGAAATGTTGATCTTTTGACTCAAATTCAGCTTTAAATATTAAACCCAAATGTTTTTAGTCTTCAGTAGAAATAATTGGATTGACCTCACTGTTCCAACACTTTTGGAGAGGACTGAATATTGTAGGCAGATCTTTTTGTGATGTGTTCAAAACACTGCTGTTCAAGGACACTTCTCCTCTTCTTTCAATAGCGGTGGCACCCTCTAACTAATTATTATTTTTAGTACTTCTATTACATGTTTATTATCACTGGGGTGTAATCTGCAGCTCTGGAAAATTTAAGAGAGCAGTTGAGTTTCTGAATCAGTTTCTCTGATATTGCTATTTATAGGTATATGTTTGAGTAAAATGAACATTACTGTTTTATTCTATAAACTACAGACAACTTTTATCCCAAATTTTAAATAAAAATATTGTCATTTAGAGCATTTATTTGCAGAAAATGAGAAATGGCTGAAATGAGAAAAAAAAAGATGCAGAACTTTCAGACCTCAAATAATGCAAAGAAAACCAGTTCATATTAAGTTCTTAAGTTTTAAGAGTTCAGAAATCAATATTTGATGGAAAAACTCTGGTTTTAATCACAGTTTTCATGCATCTTGGCATCATGTTCGCCTCCACCAGTCTTACACACTGGTTTTGGATAACTTTATGCTTTTACTCCTGATGCAAAAATTCAAGCAGTTCAGCTTGGTTTAATTTCTTTTGATCATCCATCTTCCTCTTACTATATTGCAGATGTTTTTTTTTTATTTGGTAAAATAAAAGAAACTCATCATTTTTGGACAAGCTGGTCAGGCGTGCGGGGTCCGTGGTTGGTGTGGAGCTGGATTCTATGGTAACGGTGGCAGAGAGAAGGAAACTGCACAAACTACTCTCCATCATGAATGATGTTAGTTACCCACTGCACCCCATCTACATGGACCATAATAGCAGTTTCAGTGGCAGGTTCCTCTCACAGAGCTGCTCTACAGACAGACTCAGGAGGTCTTTTGTTCCGAGAGCCATCAGACTCTGCAACTCGTCCCAGTGGAACCAGAAGAGAGAGGAGGACAGTTGAGGAATGAGTCTCGTATGCTTTTTAAATCACAGCCTATTTTTATCTCTACTATAATCACGCTCTGTACAATATGTACATTTGCTCTCTGTGACTGTATTGACATTTTACTGTACATCCTGTTCATTTGCACTTGTCACTTTATGGTACATCATATAGATTTGCACTCCTGGACACTTTACTCTACATCCTGTATATTCACACTCCTGGACAATACACTACTCACTTAACTTAAATACAATACGTGCACAGGTTAATATTTAATATTTTGTCATATCTGCTGATACCTGTTATCCCTTATATCTATCTAATAAGGGATAGTTAATATTTCTTAACTCAGTTTAGAATCTTTTACTGTGCTTTCTTACTGTACCATCCCTATTATTGTTTTCTATCTATCTATCTATCTATCTATCTATCTATCTATCTATCTATCTATCTATCTATCTATCTATCTATCTATCTATCCATCCATCCATCCATCCATCCATCCATCCATCCATCCATCCATCCATCCATCCATCCATTCATCCATCCACTCAACCACCCAACCATCCACTCAACCACCCAACCACCCACCCACCAGCCCACTCATCCACCCACCCACCCACCAACCAGCTCATCCATCCATTCATGCATCCATCGTTGAATGTTTAGAACAAAAAAAAGTCAGCACCAAAAAAGAAAGGTCACACTCTAATATTTCGTTGGACCACCTTTAGCTTTGATTGCAGCGCCCATTCACTGTGGCTTATTATGCTTAACTTGAACTTTTTCAGCTCAGGTATGACATAATTCTCAGCTCCGACATCAGACTTTCAAGGTAAAACTAATGCGGCATTCAGAAGAGTATCAGTGTCACGTCTGGTGCTGTTAGCTCCTCTGTCCCTTCCACACCCAGCTCTAACGGAGGTTCTCAGGTTAACAACTACACTACCCAGAATGCACCACCCGCTGACATCACGCACTCACCTGATCACGTGACACCTCACCTGCTTCCACCAGGAAGCCCCGAATACTGATTACTGGCACTATATAGGTGCACGCCAAACAGACTTCATCGCCGCGTATTGTAGGTTCTCCTCATACAAAGCGTTACTTATCTCTTGTCTCAGTTTACTTTGTGTATGACCTTGCTTTTTGTTTCTCGACGCCGATTTTTGCCTCTGCCTTTGATATTGGATTGTTTGTGTATGACCTGGACTGTGCTTTCACCACCGCCTGTCTCTCGTTTATGGTATGGTTTTGTCTGCATTGCTCTGTCTACTGGTAATTACCCCTGTTTCTGTATCGACCCTGATTACATCTGTTTATTATTATAATAAACATACTTTGTTTTTATCAGTATCTGCGCTTGTCTGCTATTCTGTTCTGACCATGACAGAATACGCGGCCGAACTAAATCAGATAGCAGATACTGAGGCTATTAGATCTGGTTTAGCCAACCAGGGGAGGATACTCGGTCAGCACCAGCAAACGCTCGCTGGTGTGACCCAAGCTGTTTCTGAGCTAGCCCGCCAGCAAACCACGCAGCAGCAACAACTAGCTGAGCTGCTAGCTCACCTCAGAGGCGTAACTGAACCTAGCCCTAGCCCGTTAGCTGCCCCCAGTATGCCCAACGCTAACTCTTCTGTGCCTGGATTTTCTGTCTCTAAACCGGAGTTGTTTGATGGGGATCCGGAAAAATGCAGCGGTTTTCTCTTACAATGCTCCGTGTTTTTCAGTAATTCACCGCCTACAACCGATAAAGCTAAGATCGGTTTCATTATCTCACGGCTTTCTGGTAAGGCACTCGAGTGGGCTACAGCTATTTGGGAAGACCTTTCTGGGGCTAGTTACACTGACTTTTTGGCTACTTTCCGCTCAGTTTTTGATCATTCGCGGTATGGACAGTCTAATGGAGAACTTTTGCTGGCTCTTAAGCAAGGTCAGAAGCCGGTGGCTTCCTACGCTCTGGAGTTTCGCACTCTCGCGGCTGGTAGTGGGTGGAATAACGCTGCTTTGATCAACGTGTTTAGATGCGGACTTAATCCAGATGTACAGAGGGAATTAGCCTGCAGAGATGATTCCCTGACCCTGGATCAGCTCATTTCACTGTCGATCCGGTTGGATCAACTTCTCTCGCGCCGACCCAAGATCAGTCCTCGCACTCAACACACTTCTGTGTCTCTGCCCCGCGCTCCCACTCCAGAGAAAGCTGCGCTGCCTGCCCCAGAGCCCATGGATATCCAGAAAACCCGGCTAACTCCAGAGGAGCGGCAGCGACGAATCCGGCTTCGCCTATGCCTTTATTGTGGAGAGGCAGGGCATTTCAAGGCTGAGTGTGGTCTCCTGACCCGACCTGTGAAAGCTCCAGCCCGGGGACAGCGCGTGGAGTGCTTACGTGGTACGTAAGCACAACACAATCCTTCGCTCTAAATGTTTTTCTTTGCCTGTAAATATTATGTTACCTACTGGTATGCTCTCTGTCCCAGCGCTTGTAGATTCCGGGTCGGAGGGGAACTTCATCAGCCAGGACCTAGTTAAGGAGCATGGAGTGCCCACCAGAGAACTTCTACGTCCATTAGCCATCCATGCTGTTGATGGAAAGACTGTCCGCTCCAAGCCGGTTACCCTGCAGACTCTGCCCATCACTCTACAAGCCAGCGCTCTTCATTTTGAGGAACTACCACTTTTTGTGCTTCCCTGCACCGAGCATCCAGTTATTCTGGGCATGCCATGGCTGAAGACTCACGATCCCACTGTCTCCTGGCGCGATGGGGATATCACGGTTTGGTCTGCTCACTGTCATGAACATTGTTTAGCTCTGGATAGTTTAGTTATTCAGTCTACTTCTGTAGAGAGTCCTGAAGTTTCTGATCCCATTGTTGTACCCCCTGAATATTCAGAGTTTTTAGAAGTGTTTAGCAAGGAAAACGCTACTAAATTACCTCCGCATCGCTCTTATGATTGTGCCATCGACCTAGTGGAGGGTGCCACCCTACCCAAAGCTAGAGTCTACCCCCTTACGCTCGATGAGGAAAAGGCTATGCATGATTATGTCACCGAAGCATTAGCCCAGGGTTTCATTCGGCCGTCGAAGTCCCCTGTCGGGTCTGGGTTCTTCTTTGTTAAGAAAAAGGACGGGGGACTGAGACCTTGTATTGATTATAGAGGTTTGAATGCCATAACAAAGAAATTTGCTTACCCTTTGCCCTTAATTCCTTGTGCTCTCGAGCAACTGCGTACGGCTACTTACTTTACCAAGCTTGATTTGCGTAGTGCGTACAATTTGGTTCGCATTAGGGAGGGGGACGAGTGGAAAACAGCGTTTACCACCACCAATGGCCACTACGAATATTTAGTCATGAGCTATGGTCTCGCTAACGCCCCCGCAGTGTTTCAGTCGTTTATGAATGATGTTTTTAGAGACATGATTGGCAAGTATGTTACACTTTTTATAGATGACATATTAATCTATTCCTCAGACCTTGATTCCCACGTGCAGCACGTGCGCTCGGTTCTCCAGAGACTTTTGGAGAACAATCTATATGCTAAAGCCGAGAAATGCGAGTTCCACCTTCAGAGAGTCGCATTTCTCGGCTATGTCATCAGCTCCCAGGGAGTCCTCATGGATGACTCGAAGGTAGACGCCGTTACTAGTTGGCCAGCTCCCCAGTCCATCAAAGATCTTCAACGTTTCTTAGGATTCGCCAATTTTTACAGACGTTTCATACGTAACTTCAGTAGCATAGCTGCCCCTCTTACAGCACTCACTAAGAATGCCACCAAAATTCTGAAGTGGTCCCCTGAAGCTGACCAAGCTTTCCAAAAGTTAAAAGCCGCCTTTGTCTCTGCCCCCATTCTTAAACATCCTAATCCAGATTTGCCCTTTGTTGTTGAAGTCGATGCTTCTAATACTGGCATCGGAGCAGTTCTCTCACAACGCAGCGGTTCACCGCCTAAGCTTCACCCCATAGCCTTTTTCTCAAAGAAAATGTCACCAGCGGAGCGTAATTATGGGATAGGGGATAGAGAGCTGCTGGCTGTAAAACTAGCTCTAGAGGAGTGGCGTCACTGGCTGGAAGGTGCTGCACATCCATTCACCGTACTTACCGATCACAAGAACCTAGAGTATCTCCGTACTGCTAAACGTCTAAACCCCCGTCAAGCTCGTTGGTCACTGTTTTTCTCCCGATTCAATTTTTCGATCTCGTTTCGTCCAGGCAACCGTAATACTAAGGCTGATGCCTTATCTCGTGTTTTCAGTTCCCCAGACGACACATGCCACGCTTCCGAACCCGAACACATTCTGCCACCCACTGTCAAAGTAGCAGCTATTAGATGGGAACTCGATGACCTTATTCAGCAGAGTCAAATTAACACACAATCTCCGGAGGGTTGCCCTCCTCACAAGATTTATGTACCTGAGCAATTTCGTGATCAACTCATTGGCTGGGCACATGCTGCCCTTACTTCCGGTCACCCAGGTGTCACACGTACGCTACAACTAATCTCAGCTCGGTATTGGTGGGAAACCATGCGAGCTGACGTTCAGACCTTCGTAGTTTCATGTTCAGTCTGCGCACAATGCAAAACACCCAAAACCCTTCCAGCCGGTAAACTATGTCCTCTACCTGTTCCTGAACGACCTTGGTCACATATTGCTGTAGACTTTGTTACAGATTTACCAGAATCTGATGGTTACACTACTATCCTTACAGTGGTAGACAGATTTTCTAGGGGAGTTAAGTTTATCCCTTTTCCTGCACTTCCTACTGCTCTTCAGACCGCCCAAGCTATATACACACACATTTTCAGACATTATGGGGTCCCAGAGGACATTTTGTCAGATAGAGGTCCTCAATTTACCTCTCGGGTATGGAAATCGTTTTTTGAACATTTGGGTGTACACGTGAGTCTCACTTCTGGGTTTCACCCCACTAGTAATGGTCAATGTGAGAGAGTTAACCAAGAGTTGGGAAAATTTTTAAGATTATACTGTTTCAAGCATGCTTCAGAATGGTCTCAGTATTTGATTTGGGCTGAAATAGCTCAGAATTCTCTAATTAATTCCACGTCTGGTCTCACTCCTTTTCAGTGTATTCTGGGTTACCAGCCTCCGTTAGCTCCGTGGACAGCGTCGTCCACTGAGATCCCCGCTGAGGTTTGAGGGGGCCTGTAGGAAACTGTTGCCTAAGTATATTGGCCCATTTAAGGTTTTGTCTCAGGTTAACGAGGTGACTTATAAGATAGAGTTGCCTGCTCAGTACAGAGTGCATAACTCGTTCCATGTATCTCTGCTCAAGCCTCTTGTCCCAGGTCCGCTTGCTGAGGGTGTTCCTGATGACGTGCCGCCCGCGGCAGTGGAGGGGGAGGATTCGTCTACCTATGCGGTTCGAGAGGTGTTGGATTCTCGCAGGCGTGGCGGTGTGCTCCAGTACCTCATTGACTGGGAGGGTTACGGCCCTGAGGAGCGTTGCTGGGTTGCCGCCGGTGACGTGCTGGATCCTGCTCTACTGGCCGAATTTCATGCCCGTCACCCTGGTAAGCCTGCTCCTAGACCCCGTGGGCGTCCCAAGCGCTCACTCTCTTCTTCGGCTCCGGTGCGTAGGGGTTCCCAGTCTCGCAACCCCCGCCTGCCCGTCACCTCTGAGGCTACGCCTGGTCCTCCCGCCGGTACTCCCTGCCCGTCGGGTGGACGTCGTCGTGGTCGTCCCCGTTCCGGCTCCGTTCCGACTCCCTTGGGGGGAGGTACTGTCACGTCTGGTGCTGTTAGCTCCTCTGTCCCTTCCACACCCAGCTCTAACGGAGGTTCTCAGGTTAACAACTACACTACCCAGAATGCACCACCCGCTGACATCACGCACTCACCTGATCACGTGACACCTCACCTGCTTCCACCAGGAAGCCCCGAATACTGATTACTGGCACTATATAGGTGCACGCCAAACAGACTTCATCGCCGCGTATTGTAGGTTATCCTCATACAAAGCGTTACTTATCTCTTGTCTCAGTTTACTTTGTGTATGACCTTGCTTTTTGTTTCTCGACGCCGATTTTTGCCTCTGCCTTTGATATTGGATTGTTTGTGTATGACCTGGACTGTGCTTTCACCACCGCCTCTTGGATTATCTCTGATACTGGATTGCTTGTGTATGAACTCTGGACTGTCTCTCGTTTATGGTATGGTTTTGTCTGCATTGCTCTGTCTACTGGTAATTACCCCTGTTTCTGTATCGACCCTGATTACATCTGTTTATTATTATAATAAACATACTTTGTTTTTATCAGTATCTGCGCTTGTCTGCTATTCTGTTCTGACCATGACAATCAGTCCTGTCAGGAAAAGGCTGCTCTTAGAAGGTTTCTACCCATTTAAGGCCACTCTCAGAAAATCCTTCCTTTCATCCAGCTAATTAAATCACCAGGCAGCACTCTTACAATGACGCAGCATGTCAAGAATCTCACTGACATATTTGATCTTGACCTCAGATCTGACCAGCAAACCAGTCTATCATTCTCAAATTCTATTCATTCCTTTCAGCCTTCGAGTGTCGCTGGAGATTAATGCCAACCAACCAACCAAGGACCCTGAAAAGTCTGACATTTATTTTAAAAAACTATAGTCTGACACTTTCTCAAAATTTATGTCAGCTTTACACCAAATCAGTGTTTAAGTACAAATTTCTAAGGACGTATTTAAATACTACAGTTATTAGTTAATAGAGTTGCAGTGTGCTGCATCGTCTAAATCATAGTCAAGTCAATGAGATGATGAGTCTTTTTTGTCTTGACATTATTAAAAATCAACTGTCTTTAATATTATAACTACTTCTAACCTCATTTCCTTCTTCCCCTCCTTCAATCCTCTATCCTATCCCATTATTTCCCTTTGACCTCCTTTAGGCCCTATCTAAAGATTACCTTTAACTTCTATTACTTTTGTACCTCACTATTGTAAGTCGCTTTGCACAAAAGCGTCTGCCAAATGTAATTAATAATATAATGTAATGTAATGTAATATTATTAGTAGTTTTGAAAGCCCTTTCATATTGTACGCTATATGCTGTTCGCTAAATTCAGAGACTGTAAAAAAGATGGACGCTGTGTCTCCGTTCCCATTCATTCAATGAAAATGAAGCCAAAATCTTCCTCCATGTTGGCGATCCTGAAACCCGAGTCTGAGTCACAGTAGAGACCAGAGGAGGGAGAAAGACTGTGGAGAGACAGCCTACTCATTTAAATAACCCCGCCCCTGAGGGCTGCCTCCACAGAGCTATATACAGTCTGTGGTCCCGCCCATACAGTTATTGGTCCCACCCCGGCTAGGTGTAACCCAGCCCTTTTACACACCAATAAGCACACCTTTTTGAATAGAGCTGAATAACGTTTTAAAAAACGAATTCTGTGGGGTTATAAAAAAAATTTACAATATAAGCAGAGGTTACACTAGAATTACAGTATATTGGAAAAAAAACATGATTGAAAGTTTTTGTCTGTTTTGCCATTGAAACCTATGGGGATGGGTGGGGTTACACAGCTTTCTGAAACCGAACAGCAGGGGGCACCAGACCTGTGGTGGCTTCACTTTTGAGAGACGATGCTCTGTCCAGCTATACACAGTCTATGGTTAAACTATATTGGGTTCGGTTGTTTCCACAGCTCCTGACACAAAGCAGTTCAACAGATTCCTTCTTGCAAATTTCCTCCAGAAGAGAAGCGTAGTGGGAAATCCTATCACAAGTAATCACTTCCTGGCAATGTTGTAATTACACACTAAGAAAAGTAAGTGCAGATTTGTACTTTAAAGAGTACAAAGTTGTCGCTGGGGCTGTACCTTATACTGAGGTACAAAAAAGTACCTTTCAGTGAAAGTCCTTTTTTGTACCCATGGTTTTTGTGCCAGTAAAGATTATAAAAATTATAAACAATATCTTCAACTAAATATGGCTCAAAAACTTGATGATCCAAAATTGTCTGGCTTTTAAATAAAAAATGTGCAATTTAAATATATATTGTTTATTAGTGCAGTGATACAGAATACTGAATGTACCTTTTGGCTGGTTAAACGGTACAAATTTGTACTTATTTTTGTTAGAAATTACTTTGTACTTCAGAGGGAACAAATCTGACCCTGTAAAGACCAATATTGTACCTTTGAGGGTACAATTATGAAGAGTGTACATTTGAGTACAAAAAAGTACTCATATCGTACCTCTGTTTTATAGAGTGTAGTGACACTAATAAAAATATAAAAATAAATAGTAGAATAAAAAGTTTGAGTTAATTCTTCAACTTCTACAGAAGTATTTTAAACCCTAGTATCAAAAGTTTAATTCTACCTACAGAGTCGTGAATATCAATATTTTTGACACCTTTGTAGATTGCTGCACACTGTGGGTATGACCTTAGTTAAATAAACAGAGATGCTTTGTTGCTTCCAGTTTGTTGCTGAAGAGAGAGAGAGAGCTCTACTATTGATTAGCCACAATGTGCATTTCAACCTGGGATAATATTAAACCTGGGCTGAGTTTATCAGATTAAAACTTGTTATACTGACAACCTTACACCAATCAATCAAATGATAAGAGTGCACTTCAACTCTAGCAAGACTCACCTGAGTTCAGTCAGACACTGAAAATTGATCTGCGATTGTGAAACTGCTTGAAAAGTCATTTGGAGCAGGGCTTTTACAGAGAAAATGCATTGTTACTCTGCAAAGACTGAGATCCTGCAGGGTCACACTTTAAAAACCTGCACCTGGATTTCTTTTTTGATTTGAACTCCTTTTGAGAAGCTCAGAAGAACAGTCAAAAAGAAAATTTTGGCTTTTGGATATATCCTGTGTTATTGATGTTTTTGTCTTTATTTGTAATTCTGTATTTAATCTATAGGGGTTTATGTCATGTTCTATGACATTTGCAGCACCAATCAAATGTTTGGACTCACCTTTTTCCTTTTTTTCCTACATTATAAATGAAAAGTGAAGTGTTCTAGACTATGAAGGAACACATAGAGAATCATGTAGTTACTTAAAAGTGTTAAAAAATCCAAAAAATACTTTGTGAAGAAACATTTAGGTGCTCTTATCTGGAGTTCTGTTAACTTGTGGTTTCTGAGGCTGGTAACTGAATGATGAATTTATCCTCTCGCTCTTCCTTTCCTATAGTGCCCCACTATAATGTTATATTAAAATATTAATGTTGCTAAATTTGTGTTGCACTAGGCTACCTAGTGTTTCAGCTGCATACTGTATATACTGATTGTAAATTAATGTATTTTATGCATTTTAAAACCATGTATCATATTAATATATTTTTGTGATTAGTTGTTTAGTAGTGTAGTGTTTTTTAAACTAGTTTTTTTATTAGAGTTTTTAATTTTATTGTAATATACAAAGAACATTGTATATTGTTATAATGTACAGTGCCTTAAAAAGTATTTCCTCCTTTTAGATTTCTTTTCTTTTCTTTTGTGTTGCCCGATTAAATACAAATAAGCCGTTGGTGATTTTATTGCTGTTAACCTGAGGTTTTGAGGCTTGTAACTCTGATGAACTCATCCTGAACAACAGAGGTAACTATTGCTCTTTCTTTTCTGGGGCGGTCCTGATGAGAGCCAGTTTCATCATAACATTTTTATTTTTAATGATCTTTGCAGCTGCACTTGAAGATACTTTCAAAGTTCTATCAAAATTAATCAAATCAAATCAAATTTATTTGTATAGCGCTTTTTACAACTGGTGTTGGCACAAAGCAGCTTTACAGAAACATGATTACAGGACAAAGAATCAGGCAAAACATTACACATAGAAAATACAGAATACAGAACCCCCAGTGAGCGCGGAGGCAAGGAAAAACTCCCTCAGAGCTGCAGGAGGAGGAAGAAACCTTGGGAGGACCAAGACTCACATTTAATGGGGGACCATCCTACCACTGGTCAAACGGCTTTTAAAAATTCATTTTAAAAGTCTTTTATACATCCACATAGGTTTTATATATTCAGGAGTATAATACACTCACAGAAATATTTAACCCTAACTTAACCCTAACTTAACCCTAAGATTTATGTAATTTTATTACATGACAAATTCCCATTTACTTTTTTTTAGATAATTTTAACACAAACCTATCAAATAAACGTTACATGATGCATATTCAATCATGTAATAAAGCCTATTTATTTAAAATACACAATAACCAGGTTTATGCACTATATAGTACAAATAAAGTATAAGTACTCTAAATGAATAATAATAAAGAGAGTATTTATTTCAATTACATAAAGTATATTGGTTAAATTATAATAAGCATAATCAGGTTACCTACACAAAATAAATAGCATATATTTATTTGAATTACATGTCATTTATGTTTATGAAATAAACCAAATTAATTAAAATGCATCACATTTATGCAATTCATTTCCATTCAGTGCAATCTTATTAAGAACAATCAGACTCCCTTGTTGTTTCATCAAAGCTTTATTAATATTAAAGCCTAGCAAAAAAAAGAGACACGAAATTACCATTTCTTAAAATCACATTTCAATCATGTAGTTAAATGAAAGTTTGTACATTCACAAGACCAAAAACTTTTTCTTCAATATTATTAGAAACAAAAGGCTACTTAAGTGACAACAGACTTTGGTCGTGCCACTAATGGCTTGGATATAATCAGTAGTAGAGAGTAAGATGGATGACAAGCAGCTGATCTGTGGTGGGTGGTGGTGGAGAAGAGCTGACTTCTGAAACTTCCAGTCTGGCCAGACAGGAGACGCGAGAGCCTGAGGCTCCAACATCCATCGGACAGGTGGGCAGTCAGTAACTCGGAGGAAGGCAGAGAGATGGAATTATGTAAAACGGAGAATATAAACATTATCAGTGTGTGGCTAATGACTCTGGCAGATCTAAATAAAACAGCCTAACTAAAGGCAGAGAGCCAGAAGGTAACATAGACACTGAGGCTCCCTGAAACACTGGCATCCACCCACTCCACCATCCGTCCACAAACCTGAGTGACCGTGTGCAGTGGGAGAACAACAGCACCAGCATCTGGATTTACCACAATTCCCTCTGTCCATGAACCCCTGAATATGCAGCCTTATCTAAAGGGAGAAACATTAATCACCAAAAGCTAAACTAAACAAGTAAGTTTTCAGTCTAGACTTAAAGATTGAGACTGTGTCTGAGTCCCGAACATATTGGGGGAGATTATTCCAGAGTTGAGGCGCTTTATAAGAGAAAGCTCTTCCTCCTGCAGAGCTCCTCTGAATTTTAGGAACTACTAAGAAACCAGCACCGGAGTGAAAACGAGCTGAAATGAGTAACGAGGCTATTTTTTTAAATGTAAGGAGTAAAAAGATCAGATAATTGTGTGAAAATGTAAGAAGTAGAAGTAAAAACTCCAGTAAAGTATAGATAGCACAGGTGTCTGTTGGCTCAGGTATGTCAGTGCGTTCACAGTTTGTAGCAGTTTAACTTCACATGTATCAGAGGAGGCATGCGCTTGTCCTTATCCTCCTAGTGTCGGGAGCATCACAATGCTAGGGCAGTGATACGGGAGTCCCACTGAGTGAGTGGGAGGGGTTAATTGGCTCAGCTAAACTGAGCTAAAATTGGAGAAAATGGGTCTCAATTACTGCAGTTCTTCACAAATAAGGCTTAATAATTCTTCGTTTACTCGTCTTCAGTGTGGGTTCCAGACGGCAAGCGCAGAGAAAAAAGAGCATTTGACTTCTGTTTTAGCCTCGACACTGACCTCCAATCCATTACAGCATCCAATTTAAGCTTTAATGGTCGAGGTCGTTCCAATATGGTGGATCTTCTGCTCTGATCTCTGAGGTCAGATCAATTACTTCTGGTGGTCTTGGTTGAGGGTGTTAAGAGTTTTTTGCTCCAGCTGCTTTGAGGCTGTTGAAGCAAAAAAAAAAATCAAGACCAAACAAAGACTCAAGACATGCATTTCAATCTCATGTATCATATTAATATATTTTTGTGATTAGTTATTTAGCAGTGCATAAGAATATTGATGATTTGAGTTCATTACATGGCTTATTAATTATTACTTTAACTAAATACATGGAGAAACAGCATCAGGCGGAGTTATTCTTCTTGATAATCAATAATCACACCTCTAGGATACATGTAGATACTAAAAACCTGACACTCAGAGCAGCCAATATGGCCAATAATATTACAACTAATAACAAAACTAATTTACTATACTACATATTTATTTTCAGTGTTCGTGTCTGTGGGACCCGTTTTCATTTTTCATCAAATGATACTAAAAAATATTTTTTTCTAACTCAAACTCATTGGCATTGGCTCATTTTTTGTGAAAAACATATATCAAAACACATTATTGCTAAACACACACTGTACCCCCCCCCCCCCCCCCCCCTACACATTTATATTACATACAGTATGTTTGACCAAGGGCTAATAAACATTGCTTCATTTGTAAATTTGAAACTAAAAAAAAATTCTACTCATATCTTGAGTTTAATTCATTTTCTTTTACATTTTATTAAAAAACTAATAAAAAAAGAGTAGCACTTTTTGAAAGAAATGTAACATAAGAAAGGTAAAGGGCAAATATTAACCATGTAAGCTGTTTATATTGCTTGCAATTTAGGTGAAGCAATCATGTGTAAAGCATTTTAATGTAAAATTGCTTAATTTTGCTGAATTAAATACAAGTAACAAAGTAAACGAGTAACAAAAAATATGAACACCATACAAGGGTTAAACTAGTTTTTTTAATTAGAGTATTTAATTTTATTGTAATATACAAATAACATTGTCACTGTATCTATTTATATTTTACTATAGAGTTATAATGTACAGTGCCTTAAAAGATTTTTAGATTTTAGATTTCTTTTGTTTTTGCTTTTTTATCATGCTTACATTTTTAAAGATGATCAAAGAAAGACAAAGATAACCTGATTAAATATAAAAAGCAGTTGTTAAATGGTGATTTCATTGCTGTTAACTTGAGGTTTATATGGCTTGTAACTCTGATGAACTCTGATGATCCTGTGCAACAGAGGTAACTATTGCTCTTTCTTTCCTGGGGCGGTCCTGATGAGATCCAGTTTCATCATAATGTTTTTTTCATTTTTGATGATCTTTGCAGCTGCACTTGAGGATACTTTCAAAGTTCTTAAAAAAAAAAATTCAGACCTATTGACAGTTTTTTTTATGGATTCCTCAGATTATGCTGATGATTGCTGTATCTACTGTAACTGTAGATTCACTCATTCACACAAAGGGAGTTCAATTCCATCAGGGAGTCAGATTCGGCACAACACCTGAAAAGGCAACTTGAAGCCACAACATTCTACAAACCAATCAGTGTTAAGTATAGGGAGACTTTGTTCACAGAAATGTTCAGTCATTAACTCTTCTCCGTTTTTGTCGGTTCCTCTTTCAGGTCTTATAACACAGTAATTATATCAGACAGACACATGCCCTGATCTCTTTTACTCCAGAAGACATACGGCTGCTCAAAAATATAATCATTTAAAATGTAAAAGGAAGCAGAATTGTTGTATTTTCCTGGAACTGATCATGTTTTGGTCAAAATTTTACCAAGCGCCTGTTTTTTTTATTTACTTATTTTTGAATGTATAGACTTTAAATATATTCACACCTAAGATATCTTTTCAAAAATGGTTACACTCAGTGTTGGGCACGTTACTTTGAAAAAGTAATTAGTTACTAACGGAGTTACTCCACTATAAAAGTAACTAGTTACCAGTAAAAGTAACTATCGCCTTACTTTTATTATTCGCCGGTAAAAAAAAAAAGAAAATCAATTATGTATTTACTATTATTATTTGAAAAATAACAAACAAAAAAAAAAAACAAAATGTGGACAAAAATATAATCTAACGAATTAAAAAAAAAAAAAAACGAAATTCTCCCCACAACCAAAGAAAATTACTAAAACTTTCACTGAAAAAAACCGAAAAAAAAAAAAAAAAAAAAAAACGGACAAACGAGTCTGGAGATGAAATTAAACAAACCAAAACACACTCAAAGGAAATATGTATATATAAACAAAAGAATAGACAAAAAAAAAAACAATCTAATGACCGTTAAAATGGTATTAGTATAACAGTTTAACAGCTGGATCAAACAGCTTTACCAAAGGAGAAAGCAGCAGCACCACAAAACACGGAGCAGCTAAAAAGAGCTTAAAGTCCTTAAATCGGAACTTGGGCTGTCCACGGCAATCACTGAATTAATTAGAGCACGCAAATCACCACAATTGTGCCTCACTTCACCACGCCAAACCACGTAAACCTACAGGCACAGCGGCCAGAAGCTCAAGTTCACCGGAAAGAGGAGGGGTTAACCAGGGCAAAGCGAAGTAAACAACAACAAAAAAAAGTTAATTGAGCAGCTAAAGTAACGTGCAGTAACGGGGTGTCGGAAATGGTAACGGCGTTATAGTTACAGTCAGAGTAATTAGTTACTCCTTACTGAAAAAAAGTAACGGCGTTACTACCAACACTGGTTACACTAGAGTGTTTATGAGTTGAAAGCATAAGAATATTGATGATTTGAGTTAATTACATGGCTTATTAATTATTACTTTAACTAAATACATGGAGAAACAGCATCAGGTGGAGTTATTCTTCTTGATAATCAATAATCACACCTCTAGGATACATGTAGATACTAAAAACCTGACACTCAGAGCAGCCAATATGGCCGATAATATTCCAACTAATAACAAAACTAATTTACTATACTACATATTTATTTTCAGCTGCT
This sequence comes from Astyanax mexicanus, assembly GCF_023375975.1. Lineage (NCBI taxonomy): Eukaryota > Metazoa > Chordata > Actinopteri > Characiformes > Acestrorhamphidae > Astyanax > Astyanax mexicanus. The sequence goes on along the minus strand of NC_064430.1, from coordinate 28,369,575 downwards.
TATAATAGCAACAAATATTATGATAATGAGTTATTTCACGAAAAATGCTTTTATTTAGGACACACAAAGAAAACTACATACAAAAATGTCTAAATGTCTTTTCAGTCTGAATAAATAAAATTGTTTAGGGCAAAAAAACTACTTATAAAAAAGTTTTACAAAAGATTTCTTGCGATTACAATTTTAGAAAGAGGAAGTTCCGCCCTTTCTAACCATATATGGAATATGTTTATGCGTGAAGGGATTTCTGTGTAAATAAGCTGAGAACACAAGGTGCGATTTTGGACGCGAAATCCGTCCATTGGGTTCTAAGGGTTAAACTGCCGGATGAAACCTAAACTATCTGGATTAAATATAGAGTATATAATGTAACAAACACACAAACGATTCTTAAAAAAACACCCATAGAGGTTGGTGTAATGCTTACCACACTGATCCAATGATGCTACTGATGCAGATCAAAGCAAAACCAACTACCAGATAAGAAATGATGCATGCAGATCATTGTTTTACGGTTGAGCTTCTCATTTTTCACAGTAATGTTACGCTACAGCTTTCATAAGCAGAACAAATCTGAGCCTGTGAGAGGAGAAAACCAAACTGGCCATCATGCCCCTCCCCCACCACCGCCACCAGCCCTATGTGTGAGGAGCACATGGTCCGTGGGAGTGCGCAGATGGGCCAACTACACCACATCCATTCAAGACAGCCATCTAATATACACTCACTGCCCTCTGACTAAACATTGTCTATGGATTGAGATGTGGGAAAATGTGTGTTTGTGTGTGTGGTGTTTGGGTCACAAGAAAGCGTAAATGTTGCCAGTTAGGTTTTGTTTTCACTCAGGGGAGGATTTAAAGAGGTGGAGGAGGCATGAATTAATTAATCCACTGGCATTAGATACCAGTGTGAAAGCCTGCTTGATGTAAGAACATGGACGTTTTTTGCTTAAGTAAGAACATAGTACCACCTGCTCAGAACAAGGGATTCTTTTTTACTGCAGAGATGAACGATTTTGAGCACACAGGGAAATGCAGTGATAGTGATGTAGAACAAGGCAAGTAGCTGGTGTTCTAATGCTGCAATAGAGATTTGGGACAAGGCCAGCAGTTATGTGAATGAGTTCAGTAGCAAAATCGTTCCTCATCCAACATCTCTACTGGCCTCGTCCAATATCACTACTGGCCTCATCCAACATCTCTACTGGCCTTGTTCAACATCACTACTGGCCTCATCCAATATCACTACTGGCCTCATCCAATATCACTACTGGCCTCATCCAATATCACTACTGGCCTCATCCAATATCACTACTGGCCTCATCCAACATCACTACTGGCCTCATCCAACATCACTACTGGCCTCATCCAACATCACGACTGGCCTCATCCAACATCTCTACTCACCTCGTCCAACATCTCTGCTGGCCTCATCCAACATAACTACTGGCCTCATCCAACATCACTACTGACCTCATCCAACATCACTAATGGCCTCATCCAACATCACTACTGGCCTCATCCAACATCACTAATGGCCTCATCCAACATCACTACTGGCCTCATCCAACATCACTAATGGCCTCATCCAACATCACTACTGGCCTCATCCAACATCACTACTGACCTCATCCAACATCTCTACTGGCCTCATCCAATATCTCTACTGGCCTCATCCAACATCACTACTGACCTCATCCAACATCTCTACTGGCCTCATCCAATATCTCTACTGGCCTCATCCAACATCAATACTGTCCTCGTTCAACATCACCAGCAGCCTTATCTCACATCACTACCAGCCTTTTCCAACATCGCTACTGGCCTCATCCAACATCACTACTGGCCTCATCCAACATCACTACTGGCCTCATCCAACATCACTACTGGCCTCATCCAACATCACTACTAGCCTCATCAAACATCACTACTGGCCTCATCCAACATCACTACTGGCCTCATCCAACATCACTACTGGCCTCATCCAACATCACTACTGGCATCATCCAACATCACTACTAGCCTCATCCAACATCACTACTGGCCTCGTCCAACATCTCTACTGGCCTCATCCAGTATCCCTACTGCCCTCATCCAACATCACTACTAGCCTCATCCAACATCACTACTGGCCTCATCCAACATCTCTACTAGCCTTATCCAACATCTCTACTGGCCTCATCCAACATCTATACTGACCTCATCCAACATCTCTACTGGCCTCATCCAACATCTCTACTGGCCTCATCCAACATCTCTACTGACCTCATCCAACATCTCTACTGGCCTCATCCAACATCTCTACTGACCTCATCCAACATCTCTACTGGCCTTATCCAACATCTCTACTGGCCTTATCCAACATCTCTGCTGGCCTCATCCAATATCTCTACTGGCCTCATCCAGTATCCCTACTGGCCTCATCCAACATCTCTACTGGCCTCATCCAACATCTCTACTGGCCTCATCCAACATCTCTACTGGCCTCATCCAACATCTCTACTGGCCTCATCCAACATCTCTTCTGGTCTCATCCAACATCTCTACTGGCCTCATCCAACATCTCTACTGGCCTCATCCAACATCAATACTGGCCTCATCCAACATCAATACTGGCCTTATCCAACATCACTTCTGGCCTCATCCAACATCACTACTGGTCTCATCCAACATCTCTACTGGTCTCATCCAACATCACTACTGGTCTCATCCAACATCTCTACTGGTCTCATCCAACATCTCTACTGGCCTTATCCAACATCACTACTGGTCTCATCCAACATCTCTACTGGACTCATCCAACATCTCTACTGGCCTCATCCAACATCCCTACTGGTCTCATCCAACATCTCTACTGGCCTCATCCAACATCTCTACTGGCCTCATCCCACACTGTTACTTGCCTCATTCATCACACGTCATTAGTGGCCTTGTCTACCTATTTTAACCATGCAATGGAATAAAGGCTCTTAATTAGTAGGAAAAAGCTCATTAAGGTTTGAATTCTGAATAACTACTGTAGCTCATGGATTTGTATGAGAAGACTAACCGGATGCTGCACTGCAGATTCATTCAATTAAAATCCTTTTAAATGCTTTTTGAAGGATTCTCCCTTTGATTGATTGATCTTCTCAGATCTTGCGCATTTTAGTACTTCCTCTGAGGCTGCTGTCTTCTGATCACGGCACGGAAACACCTGCAGCTTCGTGTGGCTCATCTGAAGAGTCATTGACTCAGGAGGACCCTTGCTTTCATGTGTCTTCAATGCTTATTCATGAGTATGACATGGCAGGGGGAGTTGAGAAGCTGCTGTTTCTGTTCTGCTTCTGTTGCTTCATATTGCCTTCAGGCAGTGGTGTAAATACACTACAGTATACGGGCAAAAGTGTTGGGACACCTGCTCCTTTAAGGGTATTAAAAGGGGGTTTTAATGCTATTGTTGGTGTGCCTGACTGTCTCTACTTGCTAGGGAAGGCTTTTTTCTACTTTTTTTAGAATAACTCAACAAGAAGAGCATTTATAGTTGGGCCGGCAGCTGGAAAACTCCCAGTTCCCCCTTTTCGCATTTAGCTTGCTCTGCTTCGCAAGACAGCATGCTAACATAATCTGAGAAAGTTTGTTTAGACACAGTTTATCACTCTGAATTGACACTCTGCTTCCTATTCTGTAAGACACAAGCAATCCATCGTCAAGTGAATATCCACTGATTAGCAGGAAGACCGGCCAGATTAGGGCTATAATTACACGCATTAACAAAGTTTCCCAGTCCTAGCAATTACCTACAATTAGGGAGTGCTTGTTAATTCAAAGGTGAACACACAGCACAGGCTTGCTCTCGGAAGCCTACATAAAGCAAGCTCATCTGGGCTTGTGTAAAGGCTGATTATTGTTTGCCGGCGCATGAAAGCACATTATTTTTGCTTTTGTTGATTTATATGTGGTAACTTTATCCCATAATAACGAGGCTTCCCTCGCTGCTTTTAATCACGCATTGATGGAAACGGCTTCTCTTGTAAGTCCTGACAAATCCTCTCCTTGGTTATGTGCTTAAGTAAGGCCCACACATGTTACAAAAGCCTGTTTCTTTCTCTCTGTTTTACATATTAGGGTGTATGCCTATAACTGTCTCTTCACAAGTGCAGGTAAACAGGTTTGCAATCTTTAACGGCAATCAGACCCATATGTCCCAGTTGAAAGCAAGAGTGGATTACTGGCTCCTGCCTGCAGTGCGATCAAATTCTGCCGAGATGCCTAAGGTGCATCAAGAGCAAAATCTCTGAAAATGATAGATCAGGCCGTGACATCTTTGGCTGGAACTGAGGAAAAAAAGTAATAATATGACCCCGGCTCGAGTGGCTCCATTGCCATTGCACTTGCTGTCCCAGCTGGTTTCCTGAACATGTCCTTTCAGCCTTTTCACACAATGTTCTTGCACTCAAGAAGGAAAGCTTTAGCTAAAAAATAATGCTCACTTTATTTGTTGGCACTAAATAAATACAGGATGCAACCTAAATGTAACTGCCCAAAGTAAACAAACTGAAAGTACTGGAAGGTCAGAAAGACTGTGAATGTGTTACATAATATGTTTAAATCATGTGGGCTGTGGGCACACATAGGGCTGTAGTCAAAAGCATTTTTTGTCAAGTAGAAGAATTTTACCAGTCAAAGAATAAGCCAAGGCAAAGTCCCAGTAATACTGAGACCAAATTAAACCAACATCTCTACCAGCCACATCAAACATCACTACTGACCTCATCCATTAACACTAATGGCCTCATCCAACATCACTACTGGCCTCATACAACATCACTACTGGCCTCTTCCAACATTGCTGCCAGCCTTGTCCAACATCACTACTGGCCTCATCCAACATCACTACTGGCCTCATCCAACATCTCTACTGACCTCATACAACATCACTACTGGCCTCTTCCAACATCACTACTGACCTCATACAACATCACTACTGGCCTCTTCCAACATTGCTGCCAGCATTGTCCAACATCACTACTGGCCTCATCCAACATCACTACTGGCCTCATCCAACATCTCTACTGACCTCATACAACATCACTGCTGGCCTCTTCCAACATTGCTGCCAGCCTTGTCCAACATCACTACTGACCTCATCCAGTAACACTACTGGCCTCATCCAACATCACTACTGGCCTCATCCAACATCACTACTGACCTCATTCAACATCACTACTGTCCTCTTCCAACACTGCTGCCAGTCTTGTCCAACATCGCTACTGGCCTTATGTGCAAAACCAAGACAAAATTGAGTGCCAATAAGGATAAGACTAAGCCAAGACCAAGTCTCTAAAAAGTTCCAATGAGGGAAAGACCAAGACAAGGTTGTTTCCTATCCCAATTGTGGGTAAGGCCAAGGCAAAACTGGGTCCCAATGAGGGTAAAACAAAGCCAAGACTGTGTCCCAGTAACAGTTTCAATAATGGTAAGACCAAGCCAAAATTGCGTCCCAATGACAGCCCCAATGAGGGTGAGACCAAGCCAAAATTGCGTCCCAATGACAGCCCCAATGAGGGTGAGACCAAGCCAAGACAGAGTCCCAATGATAGTCCTTCTAATGAGGCTAAAACCAAGCCAAGACTGTGTCCCAATAAGAGTCTCATTGATGGTAAGGCCAAGCCAAAATTGTGCCCCAATGACAGTTCCAATGAATGTAACACCAATCCAAACCTGAGTCGCAATGATAGTTCCAATGACGGTAATACCAGGCCAAGACTGTGTCCCAATAAGAGTCCTAATGATGGTAAGACCAATCCAAAACCAAGTCTCAGGAAGAGTGAGACTAAGCCAAAGCCAAATTACAATTTGAGTGAAACTAAGCAAATGCAAAATACAAATTACTCAAAGACTATCCTAATAAAAGATAGAGCATGTCAAGTCTGGGTCCAGATAAGACTGAGACCAAGCCTTATTTTTTTATTTCATATTCATGGATATAGGAAAGAACATTGTTGATTCCAAATAAATAATAAAGGTTACCAAAAGCACACAAACTGAAAGGTCTGAAATACTGTGGCTGTGTTAAGTAATGTTTTAATCATGTGGCACAAATGGGGCTATAGTCAATACCACTTTTGGGAAATCCAAAAATGTGACATGGGTCCAAGACCAGGCCAAGACCGAGTGCTAATGAGGGTGAAATCAAGCCAAGGCAAAGTCCCAGTGAAACTGAGACCAGGCCAAGATGATGCCAAGGCCGAGTTCCAGAAGTTCCAGTTCAGAATTAGATGAGGCCAAAGCACAGTCCCAAAGAGAGAGTGAGATCAATTCAGAGCCAGGTCTCAAATAGAGCCCAAGACCAAGCCACAGCAGAATCCAAATGAGTCTGAGAACAAGTCAAATAAAGACAGAGCCTAAACAAAGAAATTCAAAATCCTGATAAAATAACCAAGTAGAGTCCAGATGAGTAAAGTGGGATAGAGATTCTTCTGCAGGTGAGGTTTACAGGTGATTAATTAGGTTTGTATAGGGTAAATTGGATTTGTTACAGTGTTACAGGGGGCCCTTGTCTCTATGTTACCTTCTGGCTCTACCCCTTTAGTTAGATTGGTATATCCACATCTGCTGGAATCATTAACAAGACTCTGGTTAATGGACTCTGGTCTCTGATAATCTTATCACATACTGTGTTCTCTTTAAATCCTGTCAGAATTAATTCCCACTCTTTAACTTTTGCAGAGTTACTGCCTGCCCACCTGTCCAGCCTTCCAGCTGGCTACCAATGCCAATAGACAGCAGTGCCAATATTACACGTTATAGCACGAACCTCAAGTTTATTATTGTGATTATACCACAGTTCCATTATCTTGTATTGAAAGATTTTGAGTTAAAGAGGCTGACAGATAGTTCCATTGCTGCTCTGTTTGTAGCTGCGCTGTTTGGTTTGTAAGCGCTGCATCGTTGCTAGGTTACCTGTATGTGGCAGAGTAATACATGGAGAGCTTTGATTACAGTGCATTACCAGCTGATAATGGCAATCAGCCAATCATATTGCAGGGTCGGAACTAACTGTGGTATTATAGACGTTAATTTCAGGTTAAATGTAGTTGAAGTATTAACTAGTTAATTGTTATAATGTTGCTACATGCTTGCTGTGATGTTGTTGCGCCATGGTTGCTACGGTATCCCAGGTGGTTTCTATGGTGTTGTAACATTACAGTGTGAGAAAGTAATCATATTTCAGGTATTTCAAGCAGCTGCCAAGGAGTTAGTGACTGTACTTAGTGATTGCTTGCTAGCATCTTAGAATGAAGAAGAGACTAGACTACACTACAAATCAAATTTAATATAAACCTGTTTAAAGATATTTTATCTGTTTTTAAAAAATTTGATCTAGTGCAATGCTATGATTCCAATTTTTTTTTATTGCGATTTATAACACTTTTTAATCATGGATTTTTACTGTTTAGGGATGTTCTTATGAAATAAAAAGGTCGACATGCAATGAAAAAAAACTTTCAATATTTAATAGTTAATTGGATTTATTTGATGTGTAGATTTTATAGAAGAATAAGTGCAGTGATTGTTTATTTCACTAGGTCAGGGGTGTCCAAACTGCGGCCCGTTTCCTTTTTTGGAGCTATTTTAGTAATAGAATGAAAGTTGGCCCGCTGTTAAGCAGGTTTTTATAATGTGAGATTCAAAGTTTGAACGTTAGGTGTCAGAAACGGGCCAAAGAGTCTAAAAGCGGAGAGAGTGCGCATTTCTAGTGCAGAAAAACGGACCAAAGAGTCTAAAAGTTTCCGTAATTAAGGAGTTTAATATTAAGAGACATCATGAAATTAAACATCAATTTGAAAAATCTTAGTTTACACAACACTGTCAAAGATAAAGATAGTAAGTCAAGTAAAATGGTGTGTAAATGAAATAATCAGGAAATGTATTATTTAAAGTGGTATATTTCATTATTTGTTTTATTACGGAGTCTGTGGCCCGTGACTTTAAATATATTTCTCTTTCTGGCCCCCAACAAAAAAAGTTTGGACACCCCTGCTCTAGATAATCCAAACTAAATCTTCTAAAGGGCTTAAATAATCACAAAATCATAGCCTTACAATAAATTTAAAGTAAAGTTTAATTATTATACTGTATACACTGTCTACATTTCAGGTCATTTCACATGTCAAGATATCATTAGCATTTTTTTTTTTTTTTTGCAGTGCAGCTGTAAGCGCTCATCACTGCGAGGAGAAGTGGACCCACCGCCGGAACACCTGCCCGTTTGACATCATTAATCCTGACAAAGCTCTTCACAGTTCCCCAGAGGATCCTGATCAAATCTGACACGCAAAACCTCAACTGATTCGCTCGACCTTCCCCAGTTTTCATTTCAATTCCTCCCTTTAATTTGTCCACTGGCACCGCGGACTGCTGTGATCAGATCAGACCCTCAGCGCTGGGCTGTTCTATCAGCTGGACGGGTAACGAATGCCACAGTCCATCTCAGGGCACTGAAGAGCGACATGTTCAGTTAGAGCTGAATTTATTATGAGATAACAATAAAACCGGTCTTTGTCATTGTCTTTCCTTTTGAGTCCTGATTTCTCACAGCGGTTCTTTCTTATTTTTGTTTCTCCTTTCTTAGTAGGTCTGTCACAATAAAAAAAAATTTGAGAACGCTGTTTTGTCACAGAAATTATTGAGCCAAATGATATTTTAGATTTGTCACTAATAAAATAACTATCATAACAAAAGGATTGACCCTTTTAAATACAATACACTTTCCATTCCTGTTCACACACCTAATTCTGGAACCTGAAAAGTTCCCAGCTTGAACTAAAGTATGTTATTGTAGGTTCTTCAGTGTATATAAACACATTACAAAGTGTCGAGGCAGGAAAACCATGAGTCTGCCCCACACCACGACGTGCAGCGCCGGTCTGTCCCAGCTGACACGCGTTGAACCGGAATAAAGACCCTGTGAATGGAAGGCTGACTCAACATGAACCTAAGACTTGTTACTATGTTTCTTTAAACTTGTTTTGGGTGTTGACAGAGGGCATTTCGCTCCCTGTGTCTGTGTCTCTCTGTGCTTACCGGATCACTGCGGCCACGCCCACAGTCACAATATATGTACGTGCATTCCGTAAGTGTAAACACAATGGACGATATCACGATTATTAAAATGATTGAGGTCATGTCCATTTATTTAACGATAAGTTGATGATGTAGTTGTTGTGACAGGCCTACTTTTCAGTCATTCATCGTTTCTTTCAGTCGTTCTTCATGTTCTTAAAGTGTTTCCTTTAGAGTCACAGATCTTCTCAGCTCTTCTTTCTCTTGCACACTTTTTCATTTCAAGTCTTGGTCTTTGTCTTCCTCTTAGTGTTTTTTTTTTTCTTTCATTTTTCCATAGTGTTTCTCCTGTTGAGAGTGTTTCCTTTTGAGCATTGATTTAACTTTTAGTTAAGTTTTATTTTTTTCATGCTCTTAAAGCAGAGGTATTCAAACTTGAATGTTTAAAGATGAAAGGTGAGATAAAAACAAAATGTAAAAATAAAAAAACACAAAACTTTTAATTATCTAATATTTTTGTATTTTATCTTTTACAAATACAATTTAGTAATATAGCTTTTTTTATTTTTACATTGTTCCTGTGTGCTGAATAGAGGGAAATCGCTTATGTGCTGCTTTTTATTTAATTATGTTCATTATACTTAAAAAGTTTAATTGCATCCGTTTCAAAGAATGTTTGCTTTTGAGTCCTGGTTCCTCCAATCCTTCAATTCTCCATTTAAGTCTTGTTTTTTCTCATAGTGCTTTTCCACAAAAAAAAAAAAAACTCTGGTCCTTGAACCAGTTCCATTCTGGCTTCTGAGAACTGTGTTGCTTGTAACAAACCAGCTCGTGTTTTCACCAGTTTTAGTGGAGCCAACAAAAAAACATCACATCATAGTCATCAACAGAGGGCGCTACACAGCGGCGGTGCTACTATAGAATCAGACTCGGCCATGGATGACGACACGGTTTGTGCTGCAGAACCTAGTATTCTCCGATTCCTGCTGTGAATGAATGTTCCTGGTTCTGGAACCTACTTTTGTTAGTGGAAACGCAGCAAACTAGGTCAAAATTAGGTTTGCGAACAAAAATAATGCTGGTTCCACTTTGGTGGAAAATCACTATCAGTGGTTTGTTCTCATGCCTTTAGAGAGTTTTTAACTGTTAACTCTGTTGGTTCTTTTCCATTGTTCTTCCTCGTGCTTGATTTTTTTGCTTTACTATTTTCTGAGAAAGTTCTACATTTGGTTCTTCTCAGCGGTGCTTCTTAATGTTTTTTGGAGTTTCTTCTAGTTCTTCTTGGTTCTCTTCCATCGTTCTTCCTAATGCTTGATTTTGCTTTTTTAATGTTCTGAGAAAGTTCTTCATTTGGTTCTTCTCAGTGGTTCTTCTTAAAGTTTTTTTTGGAGTTTCTCCTGTTGAGTCTTGGTTCTCCTTAGTTTTTTATTATCATCCAATCTTGACTTGTCTCAGGGGTTCTTTCTCATGCTTGTTTTTAACAAGTGAGCCTTGTTTTTTTAGTGGTACTTTTCTGTGCTCTTTCTTCATGATTTCTTCATAGACTGTGGATTCTTTGTTCTTTTCTCAGGTTATTTCTCAGATTCTAGCCTTTTGTTCCTGTAAAGTTTCCTCATTTAAAACTTGAATGTTCTCAATGGTTCTTAAGCTTGTATTTTTTCTTTTGAGTCTTGGTTCCACTCAGTGTTTCTTCCTCATGCTCAGTCCTCCTTTTAAGAAATGAGAGTATTACTCTTTGGAGAGTATTACTATAAGAGAGTGTTTTCTTTTTGCATCTTGGTTCTGGTCAATGGTTCATGCTTTTAGAGTGATGGAGTCTTGGTTCCTCTCATTGTTCTTTGGAAGGTTCTCCTTTTTTAATCTTTTGTTGATTCTTCTCAGTGATTCTTCCTCATGCTCTTAGAGAAAGGATCTTTGAAGGCCTTTAGAATCTTGATTCCGCTTAATTCCTCTATTTTCATGATCATTTTAGTATATTGTGGTATTAATAATAATTGAAGCAATCTTTCTAGTTATTCCAGTGCTGATATTCTGGTCAAGATCATGAACTTATGCTGGTTTCCAGCACTGAGTGGCGGTGAGTTTTGGCAGGAAGCTAAATTGTCAGATGGCTGGCGGATGTGTCTGGTTGAGAAAGAGGAGAGAGGTTTATCTGTGGGAGGATGAGACTATTTAAATCTCCCTGAAAGATATAGCTAAATGTGGGCAATTCACATTCCTTTGCATTGCTAGGTTATTATTATCCTGACGTCTATTCATACGCAGATCGGTGCGGCTTAATCTTACTGTTTGAATGTTCTGCATTCTTCCTTTTCTGTAATAATCTTCTTTCTGCGATTGATACCTTTACCTGTAGCTTTATAAACCAGAGTTCTGTTGGCAGGAAGCTAATTTGTCAGATGGCTGCTGAACTGTCTGCTTGGGGAAGAGGGGGGAGGGAGGTTTATCTGTGGGAGGACTACACAGATGATCTGCTTCCAGTTGGCACCAAGACAAATCCTGGCATGTTCACTTGCGCCCACTTGGGTAAATGCGACACTTCCGGCTGCCAGTTGCAGCCGAGCTTTTACTGCCTCAAGCAGGTCATTGTCTTGCTGGCCAGAGTCTCTATATACTAAACAGCCTCAATCCACAGAAACCTCTGTCCTGTAATTTCCTTCACTGGCCAGTAAACCACAAACACCTAGCGTATAGAACTGCAACACAATTACAGACTCCAGCCCTGCATTTACTGCACCATTTTAAACCTAACAGCCACCGCACAAACACTCCAACACCATCCTCCTGTTGCTCTCAGGGTTTATCCATACATCTTTTTGTCCATCCATCAATCAACCTCAGTTTCCTCTTGGCGCTCATGCATCTATTCAATCATTCATCAACCATTCTCCTACATTTTATCCGATTATCTATCTACCCACCTAGGTATTTACAACATTATTCGTCCACACATACAGCTCTGGAAAAAAATGAAGAGACCACTTCCGTTTCTGAATCAGTTTCTCTGATTTTGCTATTTATTAGTTTATGTTTTAGTAAAATTAACATTGTTGTTTGATTCAATAAACTACGGGCAACATTTCTCCCAAATTCCAAATACAAATATTGTCATTTTGAGCATTTATTTGCTTTTGATTTATTACATCTATCCATTCTGCTTGGCGACAATACATCCATCCATTCGTGCTTTTATCCAACAATTCTTTCTACTTGATGATCATCCATCAATCCATCATCATTTAAAACATTTACTTGGTGATCATACATTTGTCATTTCATTCAGTTTTATTGGTGCTCATCCATCTAGCCATCACTGCATCCATCCATCCATCCATCCATTCTGCTTGGGGACAATCCTTCCATCCATTTGTGCTTTTATCCAAGAATTCTACATGGTAATAATTAATCCAAACAAAACATTTTGGTATCCATCCATCCATCCATCCATCCATCCACCCACACACCCACCCACCCATCCATCCATCCACCCATCCATCCATCCATCCATCCATCCATCCACCCACACAACCACCCACCCACCCACCCATCCATCCATCCATCCATCCACCCACACACCCACCCATCCATCCACCCATCCACCCACCCACCCACCCACCCATCCACCCACCCACCCACCCATCCATCCACCCATCCATCCACCCATCCATCCATCCATACACCCAATGATTCTTCTTGGCGACAATATATCCATCCATTCATCCTTTTATCCAAGAATTTTACATGGTAATAATTAATCCAACCAATAGTAGTCACCGTTCCACCCATTCATCCACCCATTCAAGAATTCTACACTACATCCATGCATTCATCCGTCTATCTACTAAATATGTCTACTTAGTATCCTTTAAGTTCTTCTTGGGGATCATGCATCAATCTATTACTGCATCCATCCATCCAATGATTCTTCTTGGCAACAATTATTGATTATCTGCTTCTCATCCTTGTTCTCTTCAGGGATCATCTGTTCTACATCATTAGGAAACAGTAGCAGTAAAATGAAAGTAGAAGAACCAGTTTAGCCTCAAGCTAAAGCTTTAAAGATGAAGGGTGAAGACTCCTTCACAGAGTAATGATGCACAGCTCCAACACCCACCAAACACCCAGCAACTGGTGGCTATCTCTCTCTCTATCTCATTCTCTCTGTATCTCTCCCTTTCTCTCAGTCTCTCTATTTTTCTCCCCCCCCCCTCTCTCACACACATTCCCCCCTCCCCCTTTCTATGTACCTCTTTCTCCCTCTCTCTGTCTCTTACTGAATCTCTCTCTTTCTCTGTTTCTCTCTCACTTTCTGTCTCTCTCCCAATCTCTTTCTCTTTCTCACATCCCCCCTCTTTCTCTTTCAGCCTATCTCTCCCTGTCTCTTTCTCTGTATCTTTCTCTCCCTCTTTCTGTACCTCTATCACACTCTCTCACTGAATCTCTCTTTCTCTGACTTTTCTCTCTGAACATATAGTAAGACCTTGATGAAAACATTAACAGAAACATCAATAAAAATAAACAATTACAATCATAACAACAATAATAATAACAATAGTAACTCTATCTCACTCTCTCAGTGAATCTCTCTTTCTCTGTATCTTTCTGCCAGTCTTTCTCACATTCTCTTTTCTCTCACTCTCTCTCTCAGCCTATATCTCCCTCTCTCTGTAACTCTACCTCACTCTCTCACTTAATCGCTCTCTTTCTCTGTATCTTTCTCCCAGTCTCTCTCTCTCTCTCTCTCTCTCTCTCTCTCTCTCTCTCTCTCTCTCTCTCTCACATTCCACCCTCGTTTTTATTTCTCCCACTCTCAGCCTATCTCTCCCTCTCTCTCTCTCAAGGGCGTAGGAGCGGGCTTGATATTGGGGGGGGGACACATTTGCCAATATGAACCCAAGCCCACCCGATAGTTTCCTAGAACAACATTTGTGGAAATTACTTTAAATTAAAAGTAAATTATTATTATAAGGTGATTTTACAACCTAAACATGTTACTCCACGTTACAGTTACTGTTGTTAGAAAAAAATATGCATGCAATGTCTGAATTATATACATATAACAAAAATTATCAGTTATCACCTAATATTTAAAATAATATAACAGATTTGGTTATTATTATTATTATTATTATTATTATTATTATTATTATTATTATTATTATTATGTATTGGCATGTCAATTCTGTCATATATTTACATTTTCACCTGCGCTTTTATTTCTTTTTCTACTGAGAGCTCTTCTTAAGATGGTGTCCTTTTATGTAAAAGAATGTAACTTTACGTTGCATAGAGATTTTTATAAACGTCAGAACATGTGGTCTTACTGTGAACTACAAATGAACAGAAGTCACGTTACAGCAGTGTTTATCAACCCTGTTCTTACATATTCTACTGCATATTAACACTGTTCTGCATGTTCTTGAGCTTCTTCTGCTTTAAAGGCATTTAATAAAGTGGTGGTATGATGTGTTTAATACACTGCTGGATTTACATGATTAATTTAGGCTCCATAGGGGGCTAAAGGATTTTAACAGGTAAACTCAGTAAATGACTGTTTATTAGCTGATCAGGTGGATCAGGTGGAAAACACAGATTTAGGGCAGTGATCAGGGTTAAGAAACTGCTTTAAACTATAAACATAAAGTACTGTACTAAATCCTGGCTATCCACTACATGCAGCTTCTAGTTAACTAGTTGGTTAAATTCATATTCGTTCATTATAGCTCACACTAAGTCCTGCAATCCTAAAATAAGAAACAGTTTGAAAATGAAATAGTGATTAGCTGATCAGGTACAGGTCAAGTTGAACATTACATATATATATTTTTTTCTTTAACCCTGACTCCCTATCTAATTAATTTAAGTTAAACTAACTCACTAACACAGCTGCAGTTTATTAATCACAGTGGGTTTAAACTGTGTGTTTTGATTCAGAGACGTGTATTTTTAACCAGTTATCAGAAACATATCATCACAGTTTACGTGGTTAGCCTATCGTTACCTTTCTGTTAGAAAAATCTCCGTATATCCAGATCTGTTTTAAAATCAGCTGAAGCGGCTGCAGCCCGATCCCGCTGCTAAAGCTCACAGCGAGGGGGCGGGGCTTCCCCAACAGCAAACTGACTCTCCTCCTCCGATTGGTCCGGTCTGTCTCCTCATAAATATTACGGCTGATGTGAGCGAACTGATTTCATTTTTGGGGGGGACAAATCCACCTATTTCTAATTTTGGGTGGGACATGTCCCACCCATCCCCCCCGGTTCCTACGCCTATGCTCTCTCTGTAGTATAAATGTGAGTGTGTATCTCTCTCTATCTCTCTGTCAGTAGTATAAATGTGTATCTCTCTCTCTCTCTCTCTCTCAGTAGTATATATGTGAGTCTCTCTCTCTCTCTCTGTCAGTAGTATAAATGTGTATCTCTCTATCTCTCTGTCAGTGGTATAAATGTGAGTCTCTCTCTCTCTCAGTAGTATATATGTGAGTCTCTCTCTCTCTCAGTGTCAGTAGTATAAATGTGTATCTCTCTCTCTCTCAGTAGTATATATGTGAGTCTCTCTCTCTCTCAGTGTCAGTAGTATAAATGTGAGTGTGTATCTCTCTCTCTCTCTCCCTCTCTCGCTCTCTCAGTGTCAGTAGTATAAATGTGAGTGTGTATCTCTCTCTCTCTCCCTCTCTCTCAGTGTCAGTATAAATGTGAGTGTGTATCTCCCTCTCCCTCTCTCTCAGTGTCAGTAGTATAAATGTGAGTGTGCATCTCTCTCTCTCTCTCTCTCTCTCTCTCTCAGTAGGATAAATGTGAGTCTCTCTCTCTCTCTCTCTCTCTCAGTAGGATAAATGTGAGTGTCTCTCTCTCTCTCTCTCTCTCTCTCTCTCTGCGCATGTGCGGAGTTTCTGTTGGTGGCGTGCAGGCTTTCTTGGCGTGCTGCCAACTTTTCTAACTTTTACTTTTTTCTTTTCTTTCTCTTCTTTCTGTTTTTACTGTTAGTGAGCGGTTAGTATAGTTGGTTTTGAACCGTTTCTGGCCGACCTGGCCGCCATGGCCTCCGGAGCCGGCGTGGAGGCTCTGTCTCTGCGGCATGGCGTCAGGTGTGTACCGGAGAGCGGGACCGTCGAGGACGTGTTAATGGCTGTTGGTGAGCAGGTAGGGTGTGAACACATCTACTCGGCTTCCCGTATGAATAAAGCGGTGGTGGTGTTTTTAGACACTGAGAGCTGTGTAAACAGGCTGATCGAGACTGGGATCTGGTTGAACGGGGTGATGGTGCAGGTTAGCCCGCTGAGTGCTCCTGCGACCCGCGTCGTTATATCCAACGTTCCTCCATTCATTAAAAATGAGGCGCTGATGAAAGAGCTAGCCCGATTTGGTAAATTTAGCAGCGCTATGAAAATGGTCCCTTTGGGATGTAAAAATGCAGCCGTTAAACACGTCCTGTCTTTTCGGAGACAGATTTACATGTTTCTGACTGACCGTGATCAACATCTGGAGGTTAGTTTTAGAGTTAAACACGGGGACGGACAATACATTGTGTTCGCGAGTACAGAGAAGCTCCGCTGCTTTGAATGTGGAGATATTGGCCATAAACAGTTCGGCTGCCCTCATAAAGCAGCGCAGCGGCGGGGGGGTTTAGCAGCTGATCAGGGGGACTCGCAGCAGGCTGAGTCTTCTGAGCACACTGAGGCAGATAGCAGACCTGCTCCTGTGGCCACTGTATCCAGTGGAGCGGAGAATTCACTTCATCCTGACATTAACGTTAAAAGCAGGTCCAGTGGTGCTGACAGCTCAGCTGGAGGGGACTTTGTTAATGTGAATAATGTGCCTACTGCTGTTACTGCTGAAACGTTTACTGAACTTAGCACCAGTGCTCATGGTAAGGCTAGTTTTAAGACTAATAAGCCTGTGATAGAGGAAGATAGTTCTGTAGTGCAGAATGTACAGGATGAGGATATAATGCTTGAGTTCGACTCTGATAATATCAGTGAGGCATCAGATTTTTCAGGCCTGTCAGAAACACCTGTTAGTTTACACAGTCAGTCAGCTCTGTCTGAGCCGGGCACACAGCCTGAGATAACTGCTCCCTCACTTGAGCAGGCAGGTGATACGTACACGCTATCTGAGATTGATGAATTTCTGCAGAAAACAAAGGGAAAAAGAGGGGTAATGTTGAGTAGCTTCTTTCCTGATTCCGAAAAATTTGTCAGGACAGTGCAGGACGCTACTAAAAATGGTCGTATTAAGACTATTCCTATCAAGAGACGGTACAGACTTAAAAAGTGGACGGCAGCAGTACGTAAAAGAAAAGACAGTTTGGCATGAAGTGTAGGTCTCCTTTAACACAATCTATGGTGGCACATTACTGTCTTTTCCTGCTTTTGGTTTCCATAGCTTTTCTCATGGTCACTCTGCGCATAGGTTCTCTTAACATTAATGGTGCCAGGGACGTTTATAAACGTGAAATGCTTGCACAGTATATTCAGGATAAAAAACTGGATATACTGTTACTACAAGAAACTCATATTGATAATGATGATGAGTCTCTATGGAAAATGTGGTGGAAGGGACCTTTGTTTTTAAACAATGGCTCCAATGTGAGTGCTGGTTTAGCTATTTTAATTTCACCTGGATTGTCTCTCAATGTGATTTCACACAAAATGGTGTGTAGAGGCCGAATGCAAATTTTGAATGTTAAAATGTATGAGAAGGATTTCACTATTGTGAACGTCTATGCACCGAATATAGGTAGAGAGAGGGGAACTTTCTTTCTTTCCCTTAAGCAAGAATTAGCTCAGTGTCACCAGGACACTTTTTTTGTGTTGGGGGGTGATTGGAACTGTACTCTGGCTGCTGCTGTAGATAGGTCTGGAGAAGAGCCGCACCTGCCTTCAGCTAAGCTTTTACAGAGTATAGTAACTGATTTTAATTTGATTGATTGTTGGCGGATAAAACACCCCACCCTTAATCAGTTTACATGGGTTAAGATGATGGCGGAGGGTAGAACTAGTGCTGCGCGACTTGACCGTTTCTACATTCCTAACTCACACTGTAATAGGGTCGTTAGAGCCCATGTTGTGCCAGTGAGTTTTTCTGACCACTGTGCAGTTACTGTGCACCTGGCCTTTTCGGCCTGTCACAGGAGAGCGGCTTACTGGAAGTTCAATGTAAAGCTATTACAAGACATCACCTTCTGCTCTAGCTTTCGTGAATTCTGGGTTAGATGGTCAGATAGAAAGGCTGATTTTGATTCTTTAAAACAATGGTGGGATGTTGGGAAGGTTCAAATCAGTCTGTTCTGTAAGCAGTACACTGCGTATGCCACTTCAGAAAAGCAAAGGGTGTTAATAACTCTTGAGCGGAACATAGTTCAATTGCAACAGCAAATTGTGGGACAAAATCAGCAGGGTTTGCAAGCTGAGATAGAGGAATTGCGGCGTGATATGGGTACCTTCCTTTTAGAAAGAGCAAAAGGTGCACTTGTAAGAGCTAGATTTCAGATGTTCAGAGAAATGGATGCTCCCAGCTCTTTCTTTTTTAGCCTTGAAAGGAAGTACAGTGAGAGCAAACATATGCATGCTCTGTATATGGCTGATGGTCGCCTGTCTTCTGAGGTAAATGAAATACGTGAGAGAGCCGTCGAGTTCTATTCTGACTTATATAAAGCTGAAAACTGCAGTGAAGAATGTATAAATGTACTTATGACTGATATGCCTAAATTAGCAGAGGGTGATATGAATTCCCTAGAACTCCCACTGACCCTGACTGAGCTTAAAGCTGCAGCCTTTCAGATGGCTCCAGGCCGTTCCCCCGGCATTGACGGGCTCCCAGTTGAGTTTTATAGAGCTTTTTGGGATTTGATTGGACAAGACCTACTTTCAGTTTTAATGGAATGCTTACTGAGTGGTGAGTTGCCTCTAAGCTGTAGGAGAGCAGTATTGACTCTTTTACCTAAAAAAGGAGACTTGTGTGAACTGAAGAATTGGCGTCCTTTGGCTTTGTTGTGCACAGATTATAAAATTTTTTCTAAAACACTAGCCAACAGGCTAAAATGTGTACTGGACACTATTATACACAGAGATCAATCTTACTGTATTCCTGGCCGATCAATAACAGATAATTTGTTTTTAATAAGGGATGTGATTGGTTTGTCCAATAGCGCTTCTCTTGATATTGGTTTGGTCTCACTAGATCAAGAGAAGGCGTTTGATAGAGTAAATCATGATTATCTCTTTACTACTCTGTTAAATTTTGGTTTTGGGGAAAGCTTCGTAAAGTGTGTGAAGCTGCTTTATACTGGTGCCTCTTGCCTTGTTAAGGTGGGTGGGGGCCTCAGCAGACCTGTGGATTTGGGGAAGGGAGTGCGTCAAGGCTGTGGCATGTCAGGACAGCTTTTTTCCCTTGCCATAGAACCTCTTTTGAGGCTAATAAGGAAAAAAGTCAATGGATTGAGCATTTATGGATTGCCCTGTACAGTGGTGTCAGCTTATGCAGATGATGTGTCTATATTCGTGCATGATAAAGCTGATGTGATTGGACTAGAAGAGTGTCTCTCTACATACAGTGCTGCTTCATCTGCTAAAGTTAATTGGAGCAAAAGTGGGGCCTTACTCTGTGGGCCCTGGATGAACGCTGATCCACCTCCACTGCCTGGAGGCCTACAATGGAATAAGTCGGGTCTCAAAATTTTGGGCATTCATCTGGGCTCATCAGAGGCAGTGCAGAAGAACTGGGAGGGTGTCCTGCCTTCGGTAACCCAAAGACTTTCGCGTTGGAAGTGGCTTCTTCCACAAATGTCTTATAGGGGAAGAGTGCTGATTATTAATAATTTGATAGCGTCTACCCTGTGGCACAGATTGGCTGTTTTAAATGCTCCTGCTGGTCTGCTGGCAGAAATACAGAGAAGACTGGTGGACTTTTTCTGGGCGGGCCAGCACTGGCTAAAGGCTGCTGTGCTCTTCCTGCCAACACATGAGGGAGGACAGGGCCTTGTGGATCTGGAGAGCAGGGTAACTGCGTTCAGACTCAAAGCAGCACAAAGACTGCTGTACATTCCAGGTCTGTCCTGGAGGGAAATAGCATATAAACTGCTCCAGAAAGCTGGCAATATGGGGTTAGACCGACACCTCTTCCTCATGGATCTTGATGGAGTAAACCTTTCGGGGCTAGAGAGCTTCTATTCCTCTGTTTTGAAGGCATGGTGCATGTTGCGGTTCACACGAGAGGGAGGTCTACAACCAACACTCTGGGCGTGGGAGGAGCCGATTTTCTATAATCGGATGATACCCCTTCGTTCGGCATCTTCCTCTACGCTGATAAGAAGATTTCTAAATGCTGGCATATGCAAGCTGGGTCACCTGCGGGAATTGAGTGGTACTGCATGGAAGTCAGCACAGCTCCTCGCACAGCAGACAGGAGTAACGACGGTGAGACTTCTTGAGCGGATCCTGGGTGAGGTTCAGCAGGCTTTACCCCAACAGGTGCGGGTTTACCTCGAACTGCCTAGGCGGGATTCTGCTGTGGATTTCCCTTCGTTGTGTGTGACTGCTGCACACGGAGGATGGGAAGAGGGTAAAGGCACTCTCCTGACTTTCTCCTCGCCAAACCTGGGTCAGTTTGAAGAGACTGATGGTAAGGCCCTGTATGCAGCTTGTGTGAAAGTGAGGCACTTGAGAGCTTTAGAGGATGTTCGTGAACATCAGTGGCAAGAACTGCTGAAACATCAGAGCACCGCCGGTTTTAGGTGGAGGATTCTGTATAAACTGCCACTCCCAAAAAGGTCAGGAGATCTTCAGTGGAGAATTATACATGGAGCAATTGCCACAAGGGTTCACACTGCACATTTCGCCCAGGGGTCCGAAACTGGGTGTCCCTTCTGCTTAAAAACTGAGACTGTACAACATATGTTCACGGACTGTTCACGTCTGAATGGACTATTTGGATTTTTACACAGGTTTTGCTTAAGTATGGGGGTGAAATTTAGTTTTGGTCTTTTCATATTGGGGCCAAGGTATACTGCTGGACAGCGTTTTAAATGCTGTTTATTAAATTTTGTGTTTGGCCAGGCCAAACTAGCCACATGGCTAACAAGGAGAAACAAGATCAGAGGACTGGGACTCACTGATTCAGAGGCACTGCTGAGAAGTTTATTAAGTGCACGCATTAAAGTAGATTTTGCGTATCTCAGTTCAGTAAATGACCTAATGACTTTTAATAATATGTGGTGTGTAAATCAAGCACTGTGTTATGTTGATGAGGGGGAACTTGTGATGTGTTTGTGAGGTTTTGTCTCTTTTTCTCATATTTTATTCTTAGGTTTTGTGTCAGTCTTGAGTAAGGGTTAGATGAATTGTGAAATATTTTTAAACGTTTTTGTTTAATAAAGCTTTGTAAAAGTCAAAAGTCTCTCTCTCTCTCTCTCTCTCTCTCTCTCTCTCTCTCTCTCAGTAGGATAAATGTGAGTCTCTCTCTCTCTCTCTCTCTCTCTCTCTCTCTCTCTCAGTAGTATAAATGTGAGTGTGTATCTGTGGTGAGAGTCACTCTGCTGTATGCGCTCTCCGGCGGCGGTTCTCTGGCGCGCTCTGCGTGGTGTGTAACCGGCTGCGTGGCGGCGGTGCGGTGCGGTGATGCAGTCCTCGCTGCTGGCTCTGGGACACGGGTTCGGGATGCCCACCCCGGCCTCCTCCGCCTGGAGGAACTGGTCGGTGCAGGAGCGCGTGAACGGGACGGCGCCCGGGGAGCTGGACGCGCTGGACAGCAGGCGCGCGCAGTACGGGCAGTTCTCTCAGGGGGCCTCGGTGTTCCTGGCGGTGCTGATGACCCTGCTGGTGTTCGCCACCGTGCTCGGAAACGCGCTGGTCATCCTGGCGTTCGTGGTGGAGAAGAGTTTGCGCACCCAGGGCAACTTCTTCTTCCTCAACCTCGCGATAGCGGACTTTCTGGTCGGTGAGTAACACTGCTGATCTACTGCACCACACTGATCTTCTGTAAGATATATATACACTATATATCTCACAATACTGCCACATAAATACTATATATAACATATACAATCATAGATTTTCTACAGCTAATTCATAGACATTTAAAGCTTTAAAGGCATTTAAAGGCAAATTATTATTGCTATTTGTTCGCTGATATTTATATTGCTTGGCTGATTTTTATACATTATTAAATTATTCTAATATAGCATATATATTCTTCATATCTTTTTAAGAATGTAGCACGAGAAACATTTTTCTTTACATTTAAACAATTTTATTTAATCTAACCAGACTTAATTCATCCACTGCAGACAACCGAAAACAATATCTCATAATATGCAATATAATAATTTATAAGTAATATATAAATTCAAATATCAAGTGAAATTTGTTAAATCTAATATATATATATATATATATATATATATATATATATATATATATATATATATATATATATATATATATATATATATATATATAATATATATATATCTAAAAAAATATATATATATAATTTTTTTTAAGAAACATATCTTGACTGATTTTTTTCATTCAGTCTCATATAGCTAATTTATATATATTTTTTCAGATTGCAGTAAGAATATGATGAGCTACACCAAATATTGTCATTGACATTTTACTTATTTTGAGGAATTTTATCCTGTGAAATTACATTAATTGTATTGTCTAAATTAATCTGGTCTTAGTTCATTGGCAGACAGATCTGCTTGTTTATTTGCATTATGCCTTATTGATAAATTATATATTAAATAAACTAAACTAAATTTCATGAATTTAATTAAATATTAAGTATTACTGTTGGTTCATTCACTGTAAAATTACTAATAAAACTGCCTGATTCATAAAATGAGCCAAAACAGCACATTTTAAAGATGCTATTTTTTTTACATTAATATAATGTAAAATGCCAATTTCTTTAAATAAGTCGTTATTCTACAGTATTCTAATAGTAATTTTGATGTATTAATGTGTAAAGGCTGTTTCTCTAAGCCAGTCCTGCAGATCCTCAGACCAAACACACCTGATCCATCCTGTAGCCTACAGTTATACTCATTACTACAATCACAATCCCTATTCACAATTCCCAGAGCACCACACACACACACACACTGGCTTCAGCTGCAGCTGCAGAAATACTAAAATCCCAGCAGAAATAATCAGCATAAAGGATGAGCTGTAATCAGGTTCTCCATGTTTCCCAACCCTGGTCCTGGAGGCACCCTGTCCTGCATATTTAACCCTTTTAGACCCAATTACAATTACAGTGGACATCAAGTAGTTTCCTTTTTAAATTATTATTATTTTTTTTTTGCACAGAACACTAATTGCAACTTGTTTTCCATCAGAAAAGATCATAAACCAGCCAATAAAACAGTAGCTTAGCCCCGCCTACTACAGAAAAAAATCTGCAACTCATTAGGGCATGTCATCACTACAAAACTAATTATGCAAAGTAAAATAAGCTCTTTATTACTACTTTATTACTTTGTGATTTAGAATTTTTTTTATCACTTTTTTATCATGTTTAGGAATAAAAGGGTTTTGGTTAATTGAATTTATTTTAATATAGACTTTATATTAGGATAGTAGTTTTTGTGGATTTTGTGTGGATTACAAACAGAAAACAGCATACTTATATTTTTCTATTAAAGGAACATAAATTAGCTCTGAAAGGGTTAATGATTTATCTGCCTTCAATCTGCCAAAAATGCAAATTTACAGCAACTGAAGACATTTTAACGGGTTACTCTAATTAAACAGGAAAAAGAAACATACTTCCCAGCTAACATATAACATTATAATGTTTAGAAATATTAGAAAAGCTTCCATGAAGGTTAGAATGAAATGTTACAGAAAAAAATGTCCCAGAAATGTTCTGAAAACGTGTGATGTAATAATGATTTTCATCACAACTTTATTGGAAACGTTAAAAGTATAAAACATTTCCAAAACTAAAAATTGAAACATTGACACAAGTGATGTTGCAGCAATGTTACCAGAACAAAGTAAAATCGTACTAAGAGCATCCAGACAATAAAAATGTTAATTGAAACGTTCAAAAAATGTTCTACTAACCAAAAATTGTTAGCTGGGTTGTAACCAATACTTAATTCTGGACAATATTATTGCTCACAAAATAGTCACACTCTTTGGATATAGGTTGCTTGTAACACATTAATTCGGCTAATTAGCTCAATAACAAGCCATTTCAGAGTTATAGGGGGTTTGTTGAAGCAGGGAATCCACTAAAATGTGCAGGGCAGTGTGCCTCCATTAGCTGTGCAGGGAAGTGTTTCCTCAGGACGGAAGGTTATATATAAAAAAGTAGCAACAGTTTCTGTATATTCAGTTATGTGGATATTTCACTGTCAAATACAGTGCATCTTTTACATGCAAGAATAAATATGCAAGAGTCATGCAATCGATGTAAGAGTGGTACTTTTCTGTCGGCAAGGGCAGCAAAAAAAATGTCTATAAATATTTTTTATACTGTAATTATAGTGTAAAGCGAAAAAACGGCATCCGTGCAGCCAGAACATTCTTATTTTTACTGACGTTTTTTAAAAAGTGTATTATATGTCAATTAGATGTTTAGTGTTCCATATAGTGGACTTATATTGTGGTGAATTCAATATCCTGAGCTGCTCTAAAGAAAAGGAATGTGAATATTCACTGCAAACAGTACTTTCTAATCAAGTGAAAACAGTGTGCAGGCCTCAGCAGCCGGAGTCCGAGAGAGCACAATTAAACAGGACATACTCTCTCTGGGTGGGCACAGTAGATGTCCCATTGTGATGCCTGTTAGCACAGGCATCTGTTAGCTGATGTTTCAGAGCTAGGGATGTGGTGCTTTCCTCAGTGTGTTACTGGTGATGCTGCACTAATTGGCAGCAGCTGGAAAAGAGGCGGAGTCTGGCTTCACATGTTTTAGAGGAGGCATGCACTTTACTTCCTTATTCTCCTAGTAATAGGGGGGCTAATTCTAAAGCATTACTATTGGTGTATTCATTATGAAATTATAAAACAATGTGCCAACAATGAACGACTGTCAGATAAATTTAATGTAAAGTGAAAAAATATAAAAAATGTGTGACAATTTTCAACATATACATACAATCTAGTGAGCACATCTGCCCATCTCACCAGCTCCACTGATCATATAGGACACTTCGTATTTCTATAATTACAGGCTGTAATCCTGTGTCTGCTTCTCTGATTATTTTATTATTATCCTCATTTCTCTCTGTTCTTCAATACTCAGAACCCCACAGGAGAGAAAACCACCACAGTGTGCTGTGTGTTGTGCTGGTGGTACAGTGACTAGATCAGATACAGCAGCAGTGCTGCTGGAGTTTTTAAACACTGTGTTTAATCACTTAATCACTGTCCTCCACTCTATAATAAACACTCCTACCTACAACTGAAACACCATGTAGATAAAGTAAAGTCAGAGACAGAATCTCTGAATCTGTTGCTGCACAGTTTACAGTGTTAATCATCCTCTAGTCTAGGGGTCAGCAATGAAGTTTGGCCACGGGCCAGATATTTTCCAAGACATTACGTGGCCGGTCAAAAAAAAAAAAAAAATCTGTTTTGGAAAAAGAAGTGTAATGGGATGGAGATGCTACAGACTAGTTGCTCTCCAGCCCAGAGGGTTGTTGAACCCAGTTGCAGAACAGTTCATCTCAAAGCAGGTAAACCCAAGAAAAAAAAACTGCTCTTCACACGGAATCGAACCGGCGTCATCAGGGTCATGGACCAATACACTATTTCTGCCCCGGCTAGTCAATTGGGACATGGCTGGGGAAAAAACGCCCTTATAAGGAGATAAGGAGCCCCAGAACGGGTGGTGGTCTCTCTCTCCTTTGGGGTCTTGAGTATTGAAGAACAGGTTGAAAAAAGGAGGATAATAATAAAATATACAGAGAAACAGATACAGAACTACAGTCTGTAATTATTATTGGTAACACTTTACTTGGATGGTCCATTTGATGGCCTCTTTGATGCTCAACTGACATTCAACTACCAATCAACTACATGTCTATTAAATGCAAATGAACTAAAAGGTGAAAGTAAATGATTCTCTATTGAATATAACCCTACATTCAACTCTCACCCAAACGCTTATCTTAATATTTTAGGATTGGGTTTAGGGTTAGATTTTAAGCTTAGGTTAAGGTTAGGGTAAGGGTTAGGTGTAGGGTTAGATTTTAGGGTTGATTAAGGGTTAAGGTTAGGGTTAGGTGTAGGGTTAGATTTTATGGCTGATTAAGGGTTAAGGTTAGGGTTAGGTGTAGGGTTCGATTTTATGGCTGATTAAGGGTTAAGGTTAGGTGTAGGGTTAGATTTTATGGCTGATTAAGGGTTAAGGTTAGGGTTAGGTGTAGGGTTAGAGTTTAGGGTTGATTAAGGGTTAAGGTTAGGTGTAGGGTTTGATTTAAGGGTTGATTTAGGGTTAAGGTTAAGGTTAGATTTTAGGGTTGATTAAGGGTTAAGGTTAGGGTTAGATTTTAGGGTTGATTAAGGGTTAAGGTTAGGGTTAGGTGTAGGGTTTGATTTAAGGGTTGATTTAGGGTTAAGGTTAGGGTTAGATTTTAGGGTTGATTAAGGGTTAAGGTTAGGGTTAGATTTTAGGGTTGAGTAAGGGTTAAGGTTAGGGTTAGGTGCACGGTTAGGTTCTATTTTGAATTATTTACATTCAACATAGGGTTGAGTTAAATTTAATGGACATTCAATTCAGTGTTGGTTGAATGTCAGTTGTGCATCAACAAGGCCATAAAATGTAAAGTGTTACCTTATTATTCAACTACGATCTTCTCCAATATGGTGAATTTAGCGGGTCATAATATTTTTGGCTGGACTATGTGTGCAATATTGATCATCATCAGGAGACTGTTGGATATAAAAGAATATTGGAAGATTATTTTATGTCATTTCAACTAGAATTCCATTTTATATATTATTATTTATAATGGCTTAGAAATAATCCTGAATATTACAACAAAGCTTACAGGCTAGTAAACCCAGGATAAGAGTAATGGCCTCCTGCATTGGTTCAGGTATGTACAAGCTGGAAAAAAGCAGATCTGTCCGGTGCATGATGAGGAAGATACTGAGGAACATCTGCTTTAGGTCATGTGTTTGTGTGATCTGCAGGTGGGTTCTGCATCCCGGTCTACATCCCGTACGTGCTGACCGGAGAGTGGAGGCTGGGCAGAGGGCTCTGTAAGCTCTGGCTGGTGGTGGACTACATGCTGTGCACCGCCTCAGTCTTCAACATCGTGCTAATCAGCTTCGACCGCTTCCTGTCCGTCACCAGAGCGGTGAGTGCAGCAGGCAGTAGTACGGATGGACCCAAATTGAATTCCTGGGTTGTAAACACCTATTCATCTCACCTATCCAATGAATGCATTCATCTTCTTGCATTTACTTTTACATTCACATTGATTCTGAGGTGGTTAAAGACTCCAGCAGCACTGCTGTGTCTGATACACTCAGTCCTGACCATTGAAGAAGAAGAAGAAGAGGAGAAGGAAGGGAGAAAGGAGGATAATAATAAAGTATGCAGAGAAACAAGGACTACAGGACTACTGTCTTGTCTGTTCAATGATGTCCTGCCAATAGATTAGGATGAACAAACAAGAATTTATTGGCATCATGTTTAATGCCTGGCATTGGCTTGGCTTCTAGAGGGTTGTAAAGCTCCCCAGCATTGAGCAGCAGAGCAGTGAAAGAACTATGTTCTCTGGAATAATGGAGCTCCATCCAATACTATTAAAAGGGATTTGGGAGTTGGGGAGTTAAGGAGTTGGGTCATGACTTCATTAGTGCTCTTGTTATTGAATACAATCAAATCCTTACAGCAGGTTTCACCTCCAACTCTACAAATCTAGATCTGTGATGCTACTTCGCAATGCTGAATCATGAAACAGTTGGAAAAGAGACGGAGTCTGATTTCACATGTGTCGGAGGAAGCATGTGTTAGTCTTCACCCTCCTGGTGTGTTGGGGCATCACTAGTGAGAGGGGAGTTCTAATGAGTGGGTTGGGTAATTGGCTGTGAAAATGAAAAAAAAAAAAAATTAAATTAAATAGGATGTTGCATAAAGAACACCACCGTCACTTATCCCCAACTCCCCAACTCATCCCAATCAAAAGTATTGGGGAAAGCTCCATCATTCTTCACAGCTCTATCAAGTTTGTGCTCGGTATCAAGCATGGTGGCAATTAGCTCATGTTTGATTATCTGCTGCTATTCTATTGGCAGTACTTCCCTACAAAGACTAGACAGTCTGGGTATGTGATTGCATTTGCAGATTTATTTCAGCAATTAGTGCGATTTGTGCTATTTTAAAAGGTATGAGTTTATTAGACTCAGCAGTGCTGCTGGAGTTTTTAAACAGCTCAGACTCACTGTTAACATAAATGCAATGAGAACAACTTTAAAAAGGTAGCTGAATGCATTCACAATTAGAAAGGGTGTCCACAAAAAGTTGACATTTAATGTAGCTGTAACACTAGTGATGGCAAACACGGAACTCAGATTCAAACAGAATCGATATACAATGCTTTGAAGTTCGTATCAAAACGGAAAAAGCCATGTGACTCCCAAAACAGGTTTTTTTACATCATACAGTTTTGAAACTTGAATTTTTCCATGTGTTTGGGTCAACAAATAGTTGCAAGCAGCTGATCTGAGATCAGAATATTTTAGTGTGTTTTGTTAAAAAATTAGATTCCTAAGAATTATTAGTTTGTTAAATATAGCAGATCAAGCAGATCACATTGTGTGTAGTCATTGTACATCGCTTTCTATCTCTAGAGAGAAAATAACCACTTACAAATCTCTTCAGGATTTGTCGGGCCACTAGAGGGAAGTTGAAAAATCAGATCTCTGACCCCAGAACAGTATTTGTTGTGAACATGACACACGACAAAACATTGTAACTGTTTTTGTTACAATTATTTATTTCATATTTATTGCTTATATTACTGATTATTATTTATTGCTCATAATTTGTCAAACTCTCAGCATCTGTTAAAAAAAAGCTAAAACTATAAAACAACAATATATTAGCTTAAAAACAAAGACTAACAACAACAGAGGACAAAACTAAAAAAAATAAATAAAACAACCCATAAAAAACCAGTGGCACAGCACGAACAAACAAAGCATGACTGTGTGGTCAAAAGCACAGCAGAGAACAAAGGAAAACATGGGGTATACACAGAGACGGACAAGAAACACCTGGGGAAGATAACGACAGGGGCTGGGTTACAAATAAAGAGACAAGAGAGAAACAAAACAGAGCCGTGAGCTACAGACAACATGAGCTAAGAAAACAAGACGACTAGGAAAGATGAGTAGAAACAAGACAAGAACAGAAAGAACAAAGAAAAGAAGAAACTCAACAAACATGGTCTAAGCACTGGTTGGAAAGCACTGTTTTAGAGAGCCTCTATCTGTGGAATAATGGGGTTTCCAGCTCTATTACTGCTGGCAATGCTTTCACCCTTCAGAGTGTGGATAACGCCTCAGCTGAACAGATGTTGTGTTCTGCAGGTGTGCTGTTGTTGTTCTGCTGCAGAAACGTGGAGAATTTCCACACCGCCGACAAGCAGAGCATGACTGTTCCTACATCAGTGAAATAAAGCCCAGCAACAGTAAAGCAGCTGTCAGTTACATTCAGAAAGAAATCAATAGTAGTTCCATTTTCCCATTCAACCCCCAAACACAGCCGAGTATTCAGTCAGGAGGATTTGATCCAGATGGATTATTATTTTAGCCGTGTTTACAGCACAAACTATTGAACAGTTCAGAGGAAAATGATATGAATGGATGCTGCTTGTTACAGTGTACCCTATTGACTGAGTTAATCATAAGAATCTGACAGGCCAGAGATAAGATCATGTTCAAATCAGATCTGTTTAGATGAGCATCCAGAAAATAAGATTATAAATATAAAACAATGGGAGACACTACAGGGGTTGGACAGTGAAACTGAAACATCCAGGTATCCAGGGTAATGTCAGCATACCGCCAAGAAGGACGAACCACATCCAAAAGGATTAACTGTGGACGCTGTAAGAGGAAGCTGTCTGAAAGGGATGTTCGGGTGCTAACCCGGATTGTATCCAAAAAACATAAAACCACAGCTGATCAAATCACGCAGAATTCAATCATAAGAATCTGACAGGCTAGAGATAAGATGATGTTCAAATCAGATCTGTTTAGATAACCATCCAGTAGTGCTGTGTGTTTTTTTTTCTACAAATAATGCTGTTAATTATAGTTTAAATGCATTTTTTCAAAAATAATAATAATAATAATAATTCTCTCTCTTTACTTAAGATAAGTTAAGTAAACAAAACTGCAATAAAAAAAAAAATAAAAAAAACATTTCAAATGTGTCAGACAAGTCAAACCAGAACTGGATGTTAATCTATACAGAATTGTGCTTCCTCTGAGAGCCGACAGCTTGATGGCAAAGCTGCATGAGCGGGGGTTTGAACCTGCGACCTCCTGCTCATAGTCAAGTCAAGTCAAGTAGTTTTTATTGTCAATACTGCACATGTACAGGACATACAGAGAATTTAAATTATGTTACTCTCCTTTCCAAAGATTACAGCAAGTACAGAAAATAAGATTATAAATATAAAACAATGGGAGACACTACAGGGGTTGGCCAAAGAAACTGAAACATCCGGATTTCCAGGGTAACGTCAGCATACGACCAAGAAGGACGAACCACATTCAACAGGATTAACTGTGGACGCTGTAAGAGGAAGCTGTCTGTAAGGGATGTTTTTCGGGTGCTAACCCGGATTATATCCAAAAAACATAAAACCACGGCTGATCAAATCACGGCAGAATGATTCAGTGTGCACCTCAACTCTCCTGTTTCCACCAGAACTGTCTGTCAGGACAATAAATTATTGCGGTCTAAAACCAGGTGTTTCAGTTTTATTGTCCAACCCCTGTATATCTACAATACAACAAGCATGGCAGCTCTTTAGACCACTGCTGGACCACTAGGTGCCCCAACAATGCACAATTTTTATCAGGCCTTGCTCTAACTGAAAGTTGCTGATCTGCATCAAAATGATGGAACTTTGCAAAAAGAACAAATAATAGTGAAATATTTAATTAATAATAATTAACTAATAATTATTATGTCTACCTCTCTGTTCCAGGTAAATTACCGCAATCAGAAGGGTGTGACCCGCGAGTCCATCATGAAGATGCTCTGCGTCTGGCTGGCGGCCTTCCTGCTCTACGGTCCGGCCATCATCAGCTGGGAGCACATCGCTGGGAGGAGCGTGGTGCCCAACGGGGAGTGCTACGCTGAGTTCTACTTCAACTGGTACTTCCTGATCACGGCCTCCACCGTCGAGTTCTTCACGCCCTTCATCAGCGTCACCTACTTCAACCTGAGCATCTACATTAACATCCGCAACCGCTGCGCTCTCAGAGAGGACCAGACGGCCTGCCTGCACCCCAGGAGCTGCGAGGCCAGGCCGTTCGCCGGCGCAGATCTGCAGCGGGTGTTCTTCGTCCGTCCGGCGGAGCCCGCTAGCGTAGTGGACGTGCCCTCCAGGTCCCGCTGCTGCCGCCTCTACAGCGCCAGAGTGTCGGCTTTCGAGTGCGATAACCCGAGCAGGAAGCGACGGGTCAGCACCATCCCGGACCTTCCGCCTCTTCAGGTTGGAGATATCGTTCAGTCGAGTGAGAAGCGCTGTAACTGCATGGACCCCTGGAGAAGGCGCATGGACACTTCGAACAGCCTGGCCAGTCGCTTCCGTCTTTCCAGGGACAAAAAGGTGGCCAAGTCTCTGGCCGTCATAGTGTGTGTTTTTGGCCTGTGCTGGGCTCCATACACGCTCCTCATGATCATCCGCGCCGCCTGCCAGGGCCAGTGTGTCCAGCACTACCTTTACGAGATATCCTTCTGGCTCCTGTGGATTAACTCGTCCATCAACCCCGTCCTCTACCCTCTGTGCCACACCAGCTTCAGACGAGCCTTCAGCAAACTGTTGTGCCCAAACAAAATTAAAATTCAGCCTCAGTACATGGACCAGAAGTACTAGAAAAGTACTAAAAAAAAGTACTTTTTAAAGACAGAACTGACTGAACTGTGTACGTATGTTTCTATGTGTGTGTGTGTCTATCAGGATGTGTAGTAATCTCCTATCAGTGTTTGTGCAAAAGCTTTAGTACTGAATGAAGTTATTTATCTGTTTAATTTGATGTTATTTATTTTTGTACTACAGTACTACTGTACAAGGGTTGTTATTGCTCTTACACTGTGCCGGCTCCTTCTTCCTTTACGTTCCCAGTGTGATCATGTCTTACTGTCTTACTGTTTAATGAAAAAAAAAATATGTCTTTTTGAATGATTCAGAATGATTACCGTTTTTTTTTTATTTAATAAAATGTTAAAAATAATGAGACTCAAATCTTGCGGATTATATATCTATTTTATTTATCGATATATACACACATATCAGCTTCAACACTTAAACTGTGGGTGCCATGATAACACATTTTTATGTCTTATACAGATACGATAATGCAACTTTGAATGTTTGCAGATAGCAAAAAAAAAAAAAAAAAAAAAAAAAAACACTTTTTCAGGGCGTTTAAAGTAGCATTTTTTTCTAGCCTGGGTGGAGGGTTTGCTCCGAGAGTTCAGTCCATTGTTTGTTTGAATGTGAAAACTATTTGGTATTTGGGAGTGGACCAGAGTACTGATTACTGGTCCTCCTGAAATCTATGGTTCACTAGAATGCAGTCCACTACATTGCATTTCTGCTGCAGGCGTGGAAGCTATCCTCTCCCTGTGCTGTGTGTAGGGTTGTGTGATTGGTTTATTTTGTAATGTGACGCTTCTGCTTGTCGTACTACTTCCCTTTCCATCACTCTTTCCATCCTAATAAAGCCACACTGTGATGGGTCTGGAGCAGGGGTACTATAACTCCGCCTCTTCAGTTTGGCGATATCGTGCAGTCGAATAAAAAAAGTGCTGTAGCTCGGAGGAAAGCACAGCGACTCGGTTCTAATAAATCAGCTCACAGATGGCCTGTGCTGATCCACATCACCCTTTGGAGTGATGAGGGGAAAGAGCAGCATCTACTGTACCCTCCCAGAGAGAGCAAGGTCAGTTGCTCCGGCAGCTGATGGCAAGATGCATGACCAGGATTTAAACCAGCAATTGTTCTTTTAAAAGGTTTTTAAGTTATATTTCCATCACATTCTTTAATGTTCTAAACACAGTAATGTTAGGAACCTTTATTTTTAAGTGTGATATGTTATTTTCTGTAGAGTTACAGCTGTATGGATATGATTCTGAACTCATCCTGCCCTCCAGCCACCCTCCCAGGGAAAGTGTACTGCACTGAGAGCAGAGTGCTGGTGAAAAGAGCCACCCTGCTGGAGTCGCTGGAGTTCCACAGCTTTTACTAAAGAGCACAACAGCAGCGCACAGCAGGGACTTCAGAAAGGGCAACTCTGTAAAGCAGGACAAAAATCCATACCAGTAAAATCTGGATCTGAAACAGGTTAAATACAAATCCAAATCAGAAAATACTGAAAAACTATATGGAAAAACACACTACATCAAAAACCATCATCCAACAAGAGATTACTGAACTCTACACCTTTATCACCAACAATCTCTACTATAATACACAGTTACTATATTCACTAATACCACTTACAACTTTACTACTGTACACAACACAAGCCTTATAACCGTTCACCATGTCCAGAAGAAGCTCCGCCCACTTCTCTACTACAATACAGAGTTACTATATTCACTAATACCACTTACAACTTTACTACTGTACACAACACAAGCCTTATAACCGTTCACCATGTCCAGAAGAAGCTCCGCCCACTTCTCTACTACAATACAGTGTTACTATATTCACTAATACCACTTACAACTTTACTACTGTACACAACACAAGCCTTAAAACACATTGACCATGCCCAGAAGACGCTCCGCCCACTTCTCTACTACAATACAGAGTTACTATATTCACTAATACCACTTACAACTTTACTACTGTACACAACACAAGCCTTATAACCGTTCACCATGTCCAGAAGAAGCTCCGCCCACTTCTCTACTACAATACAGTGTTACTATATTCACTAATACCACTTACAACTTTACTACTGTACACAACACAAGCCTTAAAACACATTGACCATGTCCAGAAGAAGCTCCGCCCACTTCTCTACTACAATACAGTGTTACTATATTCACTAATACCACTTACAACTTTACTACTGTACACAACACAAGCCTTATAACACATTGACCATGCCCAGAAGACGCTCCGCCCACTTCTCTACTACAATACAGAGTTACTATATCCACTAATTAATACCACTTACAACTTTACTACTGTACACAACACAAGCCTAATATTCACCATGTCCAATAGCTCCGCCCACTTCTCTACTACAATACAGAGTTACTATATTCACTAATACCACTTACAACTTTACTACTGTACACAACACAAGCCTTATAACACGTTCACCATGTTCAGAAGCTCTGCCCACTTCTCTACTGGACTCTGGGACAATGACCCAACACACAGTGGATTGGGAAAAGTTTATATTGTGATTTTACCTGTGTATCAAATATTGGAGTCAAAGTAATGGAATTAGCTAGATATAATCGATAATCTGGTACATAATATTATTTAAAATTAGAACAGTGATATTTTCTTTCAACAAAATTTTGAAAAATACATATTGACATTTCAAAAGTGACTGCACATTGTGCAATTTGACTATTGCACGTGTGTACACTGCAACATCGATACTGAAACAAAATGTTATAGAGCCCTACTTCAAAAGAAGCATCTTTTTCAGGGAGGTCCATACATTTTTCAACAAGACAATGCAAAACCACATGCGACACACTAGATACACTGCTTGGCCAAAAAAAGTCTCCACCTGGATTTAAGTAAGTAAATGATGTGGGGTTGGTTGATGCTGCAGTTGGTCTGCAGGTTTAGGTTCAGCAACAGTATGTGCTGAAAGAATGAGGTCAGCTGACTACCTGAATATACTGAATATAGACCAGGTTATTCCATCAATGGATTTTTTTCTTCCCTGATGAACACGGTCATATTCCAAGATAAGACAATGTCAGGATTCCTGGGACTAGAGTTGTGAAAGAGTTCAGGGTTCAGGGAGCATGAGATCATCATTTTCACACATGGATTGAGAGAGAGTTCACCACAGGGTCCAGATCTTAACCTCATTGAGAATCTTTGGGTTGTGCTGGATGGAGAAGAGCTGCTTTGTGCAGTGGTCAGACTCTACCATCATCAATGCTGCTGCAAGATCTTGGTGAAAAATTAATCCAGCAACACTGGATTAAAATAAATCTTGGGACACTGCAGAAGCTTATTGGCCAGGCATTGTATTATAAATGCATAGTTGCAGAAGTTAAAGAACATTCTGTTGTTAATGCAGAATGTGTTAAAAAAAATTCTTTACCATCCCAATTGTTCGTAATGTGTTTCTAGAATGAAAAGTAACAGAAATTGTTAGAAATACTGTCCTAACTTTATTCTGATTAGTGGTTCTATATTAGGTGAACAAAGGTGAGATTTAGTTCCAATTATTTCTCCTTATACAAATGCTTCAGCCAATACAATAAACTTCTGTTTAATACGACGACTCTACAAATTTCCTATTTGGAATTTCTCATCAGATCCAAGATTATGTGTAGAGGACAGGATTAGTCAGTGTGGATTGTTGGATTCTAACAGCTTTCTTCTAAAACAATCAACGACTGTCTGTTGAAAAACTGTAAATTCGCTGCTATTGCTTAAACTTTTGTACTTGTTACATCACCTCACCTGCCACGGCTCACTGCTTCCAGTTAGAAAATGATGAATAGCAGTTCTGTCAGAGCTTTCGGACACTAATGGCCTAAAGTTTCTGATTCAACTGGGTCAAGAAGGTGCAAAACAGGATGGGTAGAACTTGGAGGATATTTAATTTACTCTCTGCTGCTTCAGAAACGCATCGTTGGCTTTTTTTTGGTTTTACTGCTGGTTCATTATCAGAACGCTGAGCCTTTTGGCCTTTAAAACTTTCAAACAATGACTTAAGATTGTTCTTTTGACTATTCATCACATTTCAAAACTCTAATAAAACATAATTCAATACAAATGTCTTCTTTAATCACTTAAAATAATGATTTAATTCAACCAGGCAGCACTGTGCAGACATGGCAAAAAAAAAAAAAAAAAAAAAAAACTGGCAGCACCAGACATCAAAGAAAACTGTATAAAATGTATTAAAGGTTCTATGTATTAAAGTGATGTTTAATATTCCTCTATATTTGTAATAAAGGGTATTTTAACCCTGAAACATAAAGAATATAGAATTAAAATAAGGATGTATAATGACAAATAAAACAAGATAACTGATGAATACCTTAAATTCTGAATGACTGAATTAATATATTGCTAAGATATATCATAAAAAATCAGCCATACATGAACTTACCTAGACAATGAAAAAATATTAAAGGGGTAGTGATACAAAAAGAGCTTTTATTTAAAATGTAAGACAGGAAAAAATAAAATAAGGATGTATGAAGATCAAAAACAAGTTAACTAAGGAACACCTATAATACTGAATAATTGAATTAATTTATTGCAAATATATAGAAAATTATGTTGTGTATCAAAGGGTTAAACAAACCAGAGTATGTTTTAGATTTTAGGTTCTTAAAAGTAGCACTTCTCACTTAGATTAGACAGTTTTGCACATCTTGGCTTGATTTTCTCAGTCAGTTTTATGAGGTAGAGTCACCTGGAATTCAGGCTTTCAGTTAACAGCTGTGCTGAACTCATCAAGAGTTAATTACTTGAATTTCTTGAGCGACTGGGAACGACAGCAACTTGCTCTGTCAGTGTAAAATAACAGAGTGAGTCCATCACTACAGACCTCCAAACCTCATGTAGCTTTAGATTAGCTGAAGGACAGAAGAGAGTTAGTGTATAGTGTAGTAGTGCATCTCAAAAAAACTGAATATCTTTTCAAAGTTACTTTATTTCAATAATTCAGAGCAAAATGTGTGTTCCTTCCAAACGACTCAATTTTGGTTTCATCGGTCCACAATATATATAGCCAAAACTGCTGTGATTTCTGTAAGTCTTCAGCTGACACTTTAGGATTCTTCCTCACCTCATTGATCATTCTGCGCTGTGCTCTTACAGTCATCTTTACAGGACTTTACCACACCTAGGGAGAGCAGCTCCACCAACAGTGCTGAACTTTCTCCATTTGTAGACCGTCTGTCTTACCGTGGACACGTGAACATCAAGGCTTTTAGAGATGCATTTGTAACCCTTTCAGCTTCATGCAGGTCAACAATTCCTGAATGTAGGTCTTCTAAGAGCTTTAAGCAATTCACATCAAGCAATGCTCAAAACTGGTGTGTGTGTGTTTTTAAGGGCAGGACAGCTTTAACCAACACATCCTATCACATCGTATCACATCCTGGCTCCAATTAGCTCTTAGAAAAGTCATTAGCCTAGGGGTTCAAACACTTTTTACTCCCTCACTGTGAATGTTAACACAACATGTGTTCAATAAAACCATACAAACATACGATTTTTTGTCTATTGTTGTGACTTAGATAAAGATCAGAACACATTTAATTACCTTTTTTTTGTTGCAGAAATCCAAGTAAACCTAAAGAGTTTACACACTTTTTCTTGCAACTGTAATTTTTTTTTTATTGCTTTACCCAAACAGGTCAAACAGGTATTTAGAATATATGTAGAACAGGGGTGTCCAAACTTTTTTTTGTTGGGGGCCAGAAGGAGAAATATATTTGAAGTCACGGGCCACAGACTCTGTAATAAAACAAATAATGAAATATACCACTTTAAATAATACTTTTTCCTGATTATTTCATTTACACACCATTTTACTTGACTTACTATCTTTATCTTTGACAGTGTTGTGTAAACTAAGATTTTTCAAATTGATGTTTAATTTCATGATGTCTCTGCGCTAAAACTGAACACTCTCGCCGCTTTTAGACTCTTTGGCCCGTTTCTGACACCATTATAAAAACCTGCTTAACAGCGGGCCAAATTTCATTCTATTTCTAAAATACCTCGTGGGCCGCTCCAAAAAAGGAAACGGGCCGTAGTTTGGACACCCCTGATGTAGAAGATCAGAGTCAAGGCCTAAAGAAAATGAGTTTTTACAGAGAGAAATGTCTGAAAACCCAACAGACGAGACTCTATCCAGTGTTGGATTAACTCGGGCAATAGTCAGACTCTCAGTTATGTTTATTAATATCAGAAATTGAACTGCAGCTTAAAGCAGAAGCATGTTGCCAGGTCTCCTCAGAGAGAACCACGCATTCGTTCACTCTAACCCCCCAATGTAAGCGATGTAGAGACACCACCGAACAGCAAACTCTCGTGCAGTTTCCTGGCAACGGACAGCCACAGCACGAACACCCGCAGATCCATGACTCACGCTTTCTCCATGGTCACTTGGTCCCATATCCTTTAGATTGATTGTATAGCACACACTGTCAGTTACTTAAATCTACAACACAAGTCAAGTGGATTACTCAGCCCGGTGTGGTCAAATAAGCCGACAGGATCCGAGCTCATCTCAAGAGCCATCAGAACATGAGTCAGAGCCACCCGACGCTGAGCTGCCGGGTTTCTGAGGTCGATTCTTCTCTAGAGTCGCAACAAGATGTTCTACATCAACAGGGCGAAGAATGCGTACAATACGGCGACTGGTGAAAAGCCTTTAGAGCACAACGTCTTTCAGAAGAGTCTTTTTAAAAGTCACCTGGCTGCTGGCTGGTTGCAGTATGATGTATGAGGATCTGTAGCCCCACCCATAGGCGTAGGAACCGGGAGGGATTTGTCCCCCCCCCCCAAAAATAATACCGCAGATCAGGGGCATCGCCAGGAGCGAATCGTTTCTCTCAGCTCAGCTGTATTGTTAATGAGTAGACAGAATGCTGTGTACATGGAAAATCTCTTAGCGCCAATCACGGAGCCGGTTCAGGGAGAAAGTCCCGCCTCTTAATAGAAACAGCCAATCAGCTCGCTGGTTTTGCAGAGCGCGGAGGAGAGTGGGAAGGATTTGTAAAGTTGTTTTTTTATTCAGCAGCGGGATGCAGTGAGCTGACGTTAAAACTGATCTGGATATACAGCGATTTTTCTAAAAGAAAGGTAACGGAGCTTACCATGTAAACTGTGTTGAGATTATTTCTGATAGCTGGTTAAAAATAAACGACTCAAAACCCACAGATCAAACCCTCTGTGAGCTTGTGATAGTCATTGTGACTTGTAGACTAGGATTACTGTAAATTATAATGAAGGAAAATTATTTTAGCTAGCTCAACTAGGATCCAGCTCATCAGCTAATAAACTCTCATTTATTGAGTTTACCTGTTAAAATCCCTTAGCCCCTTAGATTTACTAATGGAATATATCTGGTCCTTTAGTAAAAGCTCATGAAACTAACAGACTAGGAGGGTTTGGGTCATCTAAAGTTTATATTAACTTCTGCCAAAAATCTCTATGAAACATAAGGTTACATTCTTTCACGTAAAAGACCACCATCATAAGTACTTTTAGTTGAAAAAAGGTGGCGTAAATGTAAATATGTAACAGAATTGACATGCCAATACATAATAATAATAATAGTAATAATAATAATAATAATAATAATAATAATAATATCTGTTGTATTCTTTTAAACATTAGGTGATACCTCATCAGTTTTTTTCATATATGTATATAGTTCAGACATTGCATGCGTATTTCCTTCTAACAACAGTAAATGTAAAGTGGAGTAACATGTTCAGGTTGTAAAGTGACCTTTACTTGGATGTAATTTATAATAAACAGAAGCACAGAAAAGAATGGTTTATTTGTGATTAAAGGTAATTCCACAAATGTTGTTTTAAGAGACTATAAGATGGGCTTTGATTCAAATAAGCAGATGTGTCCCCCCCAATACCAAACCCACTCCTACGCCCTTGGCCCCACCCATCCCCATATGTTTTAATAACAATACAGCCCCGCCCATTTCCTCATCTGATTTTCCCCCAGAACTCACTTAAA
This sequence comes from Astyanax mexicanus, assembly GCF_023375975.1. Lineage (NCBI taxonomy): Eukaryota > Metazoa > Chordata > Actinopteri > Characiformes > Acestrorhamphidae > Astyanax > Astyanax mexicanus. Next base: position 28,329,382 of record NC_064430.1, on the reverse strand, counting down.
AACACTTTGCTAAGTGCGGACCACGCCTAAAGAAGTAGAGAAAGAAGAAGGAAAAAGGGGAGGGAACTCAGGGAAATTTGGGCTGGAGTTCTGAACTGCGTGCTTGAAGAAGCGTGCAGTTATATCCCCCCCCTTTTTATTTAATGAGAAGTGGAAGAGTAGAAAAAGGGGGTTGTTGGGGAGGAGGTGGGTTGCGAACTTTCGTCACGAGAGATAGTTAGTTAGGGGAGGTATTTATAGGACGGTTGATTGATACGGGGTGGAGTTAGAACGTAGGGTTCGGGCGTGGTCCTTCTCCCAAACTTTTGTTATTACATAACATCATTTATTACTAATACACATACTAATATATATGTATATATTTTTTTATATTAAAAGTGCTTTTTATATTTGTCTAATATTAAAGTTTGTTTGAACTTCTAGAAATGTATGTATGACAAAAAAGGAAAAAAAAAAAAAGCAATCTGTAAGGGGACAAATACTTTTTGTCTCACGCCACTGTATATTATCACTATATTATTGGCATGAAATGTTCTTAAATGGAAAAAAATACTGTTTATCTTGATTAAGTTGTAAGTTTTAAGCCAAGAGGAATAGGGTTTATGCTTTAGAGGGGACACTTCATTTCTGAAGTTGTGTGTGCATTTACTTTAACATTCCTCAATCCACATTGTTCACACGTGAGTACTGGGAATACATCACAGAAGGCTGATATTACCACCCAGAGTGGACAGAGCAGTGTGTGGTAGTAATGGTGACCAGCGGCATCTGGCTAGAATTGTCCATGCAAACAAACATATAGCTCTGGCAGAAATAAATACATTCCCAATCAATGCAGGAGACCCCGCCCACATATCCTACAGGTAAGTGCGGCGTTGTTTAGATTCTATGGGACATGGCAAAAGTCACGGGACATACAGTATTTGACTTTTTTTTTATAACTTTACAAGATAGATATAATACAAAAAAAAAAATCAACATTTTAGCTTTTATTTTCAGGTATTTACATCTGGATCTGATACACACTTCAGAAGATAACACCTTCTGTCTGAACCCATCCATTTTTTTCTGTGTGACTATGTGATTGTCAGATGTGTTTTGTTGCCCAAGTGTGTCCTGATTAGAGCTTAAGATTCTCTGCCCGAACCCGACCTGACCCGAGGCCCGACCCGAAATCGAGTCAGTTCAGGCCGAGATTTACCACCACATTTTTTTGGGCAGGGTCGGGTCGGGCTCCAGAAAATAGTCTGAGATGTAGGCATCTGTTTTTTAATTATATCTTTATTTTTAAATAAAGCTCTGGTGTGATAATCAGAATGTTGCTAAGTAACCAGTTATTATTGTTAACGAAAACAAACCAAATAACGAAAACTGAAAGTGAAAAAATTAATTTATTTATAAGCGCTGTTTCCACTCCCGCAGTTGTACAGCAGGGGGTGTTGTGCCGATTCTGTCTGCGAAGCGGGAGTCGGATTCAGCAGGGAGTCGGATTCGGCACAACAGCGGCGGCACCTCACGGTCCGCGGTGTTAGTTGTAGACGCTCTAGCAAGCCGCAAAATACGACAGAAAACACTGAGGGAGCTGCAGAATTATGTATGGGACTAGAACATGAGCACGAGGAGATAAAAGAGAAACAGGAGATACAGTATGAGAGAACATTTACCTGTGAGTAGCTCATACACCAGAACGGGCTTGGGCTCATAATGACAGTTTATGGGGCGGGCTGGGTAGGGCTCGGGCAGAACGGGCTTGGGTCGGATTATTTGGGCCCGATCTAACCTCTAGTCCTGATACATTCATTAATTATTCAAACAATAAACAGCACTCAGTTTCAGATTTGGGTTTTATCTGTGCAGACTGTGCATTTAAAGTTAGAAGAGTAACCAACATGAAAACCAGAGAGCTGACTATAGGTGAAAAACAAGCAAGTGTGAAGCTGCCAGAACAACCGTAAGGAACGTCATGAAGAAGAAAGTCGTCACTAGTGTACTAAATAACAGGTGATGAACAGGTAGACTAAGAAAACAGATCCAGATGTGAATATCTGGAAATAAAAGCTGAAATGTTTTTTTTTTTGTCTCATATTCGTCTATGTTTATACTTTCGGAGGGGACTACTGTAGTTCATGTCCCATTTCATCAGAAATTTCACCATAGTATCTTAAACACATTAAAAAAAGAAAGAAAAAAAAAAAAACAGTTCCACAGGCATATGGGGTTAATATCATTTTGTTTATTTGTGCAAATGTCATGAAATCAATGATATTTATTCTGTTTTAGCTGATTTACAATTAGATTATACATACAATATATGGGGTAGAGGGGGAATCATTATTAAAAAAAACAAAAACAAAACAAAACAAAACAAAAAAACAAGAGTAACAAGATGCACAGAGGTGGTTCTTCAAAAGATGAGGACTTAATAATAATTATAATAATAATAATCTGCAATCTGCAAGACTGGGAGCCACAGACACTCTTCATCCACACGGGCTCACGTCCAGCTCGCTGCATCGCTGCATGTAAAAGCCAGTGCTTCAGGATTTAAACACACACACACACTTCAATGTTTTTACTGTTTTACACCGATTCCACGCGCGTCACTCGCCGCTCCGCTCCAGCAATACCACCACAGAAATAAAGATGCACATGAAAACAAAAGAAAGAACAAAAGAGAGAGAGAGAAAGAGAGAGAGATGACAGGGACCAGGAAGAGAAGAGGAATATAAATACGACAAATGCAAGTCTCTTAAGCAAACAATCACGCTGCCTGTGATGAATACAGAGAGGCTGCGTCACATCTCAGGCTAACAATGAGGTCTCCACACAGTGATGCACGGCTCAAATGAAGCAAATAATGCGCTGGGATGATCTTCTGTGTTGTTCTTCTGCATCTCCTCTGGGTATGTCTGCGTTTATCTGTCTGTATCTGCGTTTATCTGTCTGTATCTGCGTTTATCTGTCTGTATCTGCGTTTATCTGTCTGTATCTGCGTTTATCTGTCTGTATCTGCGTTTATCTGTCTGTATCTGCGTTTATCTGTCTGTATCTGCGTTTATCTGTCTGTATCTGCGTTTATCTGTCTGTATCTGCGTTTATCTGTCTGTATCTGCGTTTATCTGTCTGTATCTGCGTTTATCTGTCTGTATCTGCGTTTATCTGTCTGTATCTTCGTTTATCTGTCTGAATCTTCGTTTATCTGTCTGAATCTTCGTTTATCTGTCTTTAACTGCATTTATCTGTCTTTATCTGCATTTTTCTGCATATATATGCCATTTATCTGCCTTTTTCTGTCTTTATCTGCATATATCTGCCATTTATCTGTATTTATCTGCAGTTATCCTCATATATCTGCCTTTTTCTGTATTTCTCTGCAGTTATCCGCATATATCTGCCATTTATCTGCCTTTTTCTGTCTTCATCTGCAGTTTTCTGCATCTATTTTACCTACTTGTGCCCTGGTTCTTCCTCAGATGGTGGAGGACAACAAACAAACTAAAATGATGGAATGGAAAGAAAGGAAGTGCAGGGCAATGTCAACACCATGTACCATACAATAATGTATACAGGTATGAATCACACAAGCTGAGCTCTGAGCGAGAGAGAGAGAGAATATGAGTGAGAGAGAGGAAAAGAAAAAGATGAGGAAGGATGACACGCAGTGAGATGAGCAGGTAGTTGGTAGAGATGACAATATGGGGTGGCTCTTATTCTGCCATATTGAAACCCCCCCGGTGTGCATGTGCGGGAAGGTGTATATACATACTATATCTCTCTATATATGTGTGTGTGTTTTGTGTGTTGCGTGTGTGTGTGTGTGTTTTCTGTGTGCGCACGAGTGTGTGTACATGTATACCCAAACGAATGTAGGTGTGTGTGTGTGTGTGTGTGTGTGTATGCCTGTGTACTCCTGCAGTGAGTGTGCAGACCCTACAGAACGAGACCCTCGTACGCCGGCCCCTCGGATTCAGGCGACTCTCTCTGCAGGCGCAGGTGCTCCAGTGTGTTGTGGAAGTGCTTGTTGATCTGCTCCGTCTCCTCGCTGGCCTCCAGGTTGGGCAGGTCCTCGCGGATTTTGGAGATCAACTGGTTCAGAACCTGAACGGTCACCTGAAGAACAGCATGGAAAATTCAGATCAGTACCATAGAAGCAATTTCAACCAATAGCGTAACAGATGTGATAGATGTGATAGAACACAGCAGCACAGAAACGGCACAAAACGGTTGCTGCTCGTATCAAATTCAAAGCTCTTACAATCGCCTACAAGGTGATGAACAGAACAGCTCCTTCCTACCTGCACTCACTCATGAAGGCTTACGCTACCATTCAAAGAGCACTTACTCTCCTAACACCTCTAACTAACTACCTTCTACTACCAGATCAGGAGAATCTCTCACTATCTTTAATAAACTCTTGAAGACAGAGCTCTTCAAAGAGCACTTACTCTCCTAACACCTCTAACTAACTACCTTCCACTACCAGATCAGGAGATTCTCTCACTATCTTTAATAAACTCCTGAAGACTGAGCTCTTCAAAGAGCCCCTACTCTCCTAACACCTCTAACTAACTACCTTCTACTAACAGATCAGGAGAATCTCTGTAACTTAAAAGATGTGATAGTCTATGTACAGTACTGTTTAAATTAATAGCAGTCCAATATCACTAACCAGATTAATCTGGTTAACGGTAAAAATGATCTGTAATCACAAGGCCAACAATGTAGGAGTTGATACATAAAATTCTTAGAGAGCCAACAGACTCAGCTTTCATGATATGCGTCCTTTTGAGTCTGTATATTTATATAATTAATTGAAATTGAGGTTATGGAGTGGCCAGCCTTTAATCCGACAGGGATGTGGGTTGTTTCTGAAGCAAAACCAAAAAATGCATATCAACTGTGGGATGTAGTTAAAGTACCCTGGGCTGAAACATCAGTTAACAGGTGCTAGAAATTGGTTGACTCTATAAAACACAGATGTAAAGAAGTTCTAAATAACAAAATATTAGATTAGTGATTCACATTAATGCTAAATTCTTAAATAAAGGACATGTTTTGAGTTTGTGCAGTCAATTGTAGATACAATTTTTTTTAAATGTTATTTTCTGTAAAAGTAATTTAGTTAATTAAGCAATAATACACTTGAGGTTTGTGCTACAACATGTAATATTGGCACTGTGCTGATCTACAGTACCAGCCAATATTACACGTAATAGTACGAATTTCAAGTGTATTATTGTGATTATACTACAGTTCCATTATCGCTGTTTATTAAAAAATTTTGAGTTAAAGAAGACGAGAAAATATGATCTGTTTTGTTATAAACCTTCAGCGAGTTAAAATAGTTCCATTGCTGCTCTACTGTTTGTAGCTGCGCTGTTTGGTTTGTAAGCGCTGCATCGTTGTTAGGTTTCCTGTATGTGGTGGAGTAATACATGGAGAGCTTCGGTTACAGTGCATTACCGGCTGATAATGGCCCTCGTAGAAACGCCTCTCAGCCAATCACATAGCAGGGTCGGAACTAACTGTGGTATATTTATATACATTTCTCTTCATGTTTTGATTTATGTGCAATGTTCCCAATGCATGCAATGGATTTTGGGCTTAAGTTTTTGTTTCTGAACACACTGAATTGAATGTTTTTACACACAAGTTTAGACATAGTTGTTGGCTAGGTTTTTGCTGCTGATAAAGTGAAAGGATCTCTATGACCAGATGCGAAGATGCCTCCAAAAAGAAGACTGTAGGTGCAGATGAGTCTGGGAAAGGGATTTAAAAAGATCTCAGAACATATTCGGAGGATGATACATTTTCCATATTTTCCACAGTTAAATATGTCTGTTTTCAGACGTTTTCAGGGTGTCCTCTACGTCCCCCAGGTTCTTCACTTGACTATGAGTAATGCACTCTAGAGTAAGTCAATGGGAGCATATTTCTCATTCCAGTACAGTCTTTAAACGATTCCACTGAGTCTAACTGGATAAAATCAAGGTTATTCAAGGGGCTTCACCTCTTCCAGTAGATCCATTTACTGATTCTACTGCGTCACTGGCCAGAGCTGAGGGGGCTTCTATAATCGTCTAGCTGATATCTGCTATTGAATAAGATAATCTTAGGGTTCCTTGCCACTATTGATTCTAAAAATTATTCAGTGGGTATACAAATATATATATATGTTTGTCCCAAATTTGCTATTGTTGAAATGCCATTGACTATTCTATGCAGCCAGTGTCGATCCAGAAAAACTAGGCTAGTCTTTAGTTTCTTATTTTGCACAATGTGAATAAATCTACATCAAATGTAATTAGAAACTAAATCTGAATCAAATTGATTGGTGAAATCAGTGATGATCCTGAGCCATAATTTACGCTTTTAATACTGGGTTTTAATCATAGACTGTGTATAGCTGGACAGAGCATCGTCTCTCAAAGTGAAGTCACCACAGGTCAGGCGCCCCCTGCTGTTCGGTTGCAGAAAGCTGTGTAACCCCACCCATCCCCATAGGTTTCAATGGCAAAACAGACAACTTTCAATCACGTTTTTTTCTAATATACTGTAATTCTACCTCCATCATTTAAATGTAACAGCTAGTGTAACCTCTGCTTATATTGTCAAATGTTTATATCCTCACAGAATTTGTTATTTAAAACGTTATTCAGCTCTATTCAAAAAGGTGTGGTTATTGGTGTGGAAAAGGGCTGGGTTACACCTAGCCGAGGGGGGGGGGGTTGGGCAATGACTGTATGGGCGGGACCATAGACTGTGTATAGCTCTCTGGAGACAGCCCCTTTAGGGGCGGGGTTATTTAAATGAGTAGGCTATCTCTCCACAGTCTTTCTCCCTCCTCTGGTCTCTACTGCGCTCTACAGACTCGGGTTTCAGGATCGCCAACATGGAGGAAGATTTTGGTTTCATTTTCATTGAATGAATGGGAACGGTGACACGGTGTCCATCTTTTTTACAGTCTCTGAGTTTAACAGATTTTACCAACTACTGCAGCAACAGATGCAGCTTTAAGCAGCTGAACTCTTTAATTAGGACACTCCTGGACATGCAGCGTCGCTCAGACTTAATAGCCTTTCTTGTAAAGCACTGAAAAAAGTGCAGTTCCGAGTCCAAGTTATTCAATTAAACATATAGAGAACTCAGTGAAGCCCACGCCCACAAGAGGAATTAAGGTGCTGGGATGAAGGAGCACTGGCAATGTGTCTGCTTCACTGCTTCTATAGATTTTATATTGCTGCTCCTCAACCCTGAAGGACACGACAGCATGGCTATAATGAGCACCAACCTGCAGAAAGGCACACCTGCGGTACAAGAGACGAGTGTGAATAGCAGGTATACCAGAGAGAGAGAGAGAGAGAGAGAGAGAGAGAGAGAGAGAGAGAGAGAGAGAGAGAGGGCAAATGAGTGCACTTCGGAAGAAATTAGACCCAAGTACACTACAGAGGTTATGAACCGTGTTCTCAGCCACATCTGAGTCTCCTTAAACAAAGAAAAAACAGTGACAAGATCCAGAGTTCCTGGATGATGATCACCACCAAATCTCAGTATTGTATGGTTCTCCAAAATTCCAGAGAACGCAGTACCGCTAGGGGGCTTCAGACCCCTCTATTGCTCACACAAGGCATTAGCCATGGTACCAGCAGGTTTGTGTTGGGTTATCTGCATTAGAAAGTAGTCCTATTCTATTGGAAATAATACTTCTCTCCCTTCGGTGACCAGGCAAGCTGTTCATCTGATTAGCAATTGTATTATTTTGTTTCTAAACTGAAAGCAGAAGCATTTCTGAGTGGAGAAGTATATGGATAAAATATAGTGTTTAATGGTACCAGTGTGCTGGAACCACCATCTAAGCCTAATATATACTTATTCTAAAAACTGGGGTGTCAGGTCGCTTTTAGCTGAAGTTCTTCTGGCCACGTCGTGTACACCACACGTACAGCCTCTAAAAGAGGGTCCGGCTCAGTTTTACTGATCGCGAGCGGCTGGTGGAGCAATGGAGACTTCAGAAGAGGAAACTCAGAGCTCAGTAGCTTTAACTATTTACTCATAGTAGAACCAAATAAACAATGAAGGAGTGAAGTTCCTGACTAAGCGCTCTCTCTCTGACTCTCTATCTGACTAAACATAACCTAAAATCGTATTAATCCGCTCTAAAAGGAGACCGCATCACACCCACCCAGTTTTAAAACAATTCTTCTGCATACTCGGTGCAATTACCCATTCTCACCAGAGAGGGCTCTAAAAATCCCCCAAATCCCAAAACTTACAGACATAAGCTTTAAAATAGCTGAATACATCCATTACAAGGGGTGTTCAAGAATATTTGGAAATGTACTCTATGCAAAGTTTCAGTTATGTCTCCAAAAAATTTAATATTACTATTAAATATTAATATTATTTAATGTTACTTTATTTCAGTAATTAATTTTAAAATGTGAAACTCTATATAGATATATTATATAGATGTATTACACACAGAGTGATCTATTTTAAACGTTTTTTTTTTTCTTTTATTGTTTTACTGATTATGGCTTACAGCCAATAAAAACCTCAGAAAATTTGAATATTATATAAGCCTTATTGGTACTTTTGGCAGTGTGGGCAATGTGCCAAGTCCTGCTGGAAAATGAAATCCGCATCTCCAAAAAAGTCGTCAGCAGAGAGAAGCATGAAGTGCTGTAAGATTTTGGAATTGATAATAAAACTTAGGGGATTAACACCAGCAGATGACATGTCTCTTTATCCAAACCATCACTGATCATCAGTACATTTTACATTTAATTTGTAAATCAAGGGAGCAGAGTCTGGAGGAAGAGTGGAGAGACACACAGTCCAAACTGCTCGAGGTCTAGTGTGAAGTTGGGGTCAATCTTGATGTAATTTTTTTAATAGCATTAAAAAATTATAATATTGACAGCCCTAATTAAAAAAAAAAAAAAAAAATAGACAAGCAATATAAGATGTAACGTAATGATTGCTCTCCAATTTAAGCTTAATGTTTAATGATCTTTGATCTGTTCAGCAGATTAACTCATAATATATCATAGCTGAATACAAAACAGGTTACAAACTACAACCCAGTAAAGTGAGGAAAACTGAATTCTCCATGGTAGCAGCCCTTTAAGGCAGTTCTGTTCTATCTATAGGTGAGGAGGTAAGAGTCGTCTCTAAGGGAAACTCTCACTTTGCCCAACAGCTCAGAAATCCTGCTTTGTGAAAACCCTCAGGACCAGCGCGTTAAACTGATCCTCGGGATAAATGTGGGTCAGTGAGTCTCAGGATAAACGTGGATCAGAGAAGATAAAAAGCACAGCGAGAAAGAAGAAGAACCTGGAAGAAACTTCTCTCTTTGAAAGAGGAACGTACCGCGTCGTTCTCTCGCTCGTAGAAACAGACGTATCGATTGAGGATCTCGATGAAAAGCTGCACTTGCAGGGACGGGTCCATGCACTGGTTCGCAATCTTCAGAGCCTTCTTCAAGCATTCCATCACACGCTTCCCATCACGGATCTGAAAACACACACAGAGAACCGGAGTACAATGTGAAAAACAGCCCTTAAGTAGGTGTGGGTGATATGGCTCTACAATAAGATCACGATATTTTAGGGAATATTTTTGAAATAATATTCTTAACGATATGACAAAACACTGAACAGATATTTTTTCTTTTTATGTACCGTATTTTTCGCACTATAATTCAGCAGGGCCATAATACTACTAATGCTGCTAATAATAATGCTAATGCTGCTCCAGCAGTGCTAGCCAGGTTCAGAAGCAGCCTGCAGGCCAATTATACTCATCTCTGAACGGCAAGCGAAAGAGCTAGTGCTTAGCGGGCTTAGCAGGTAATGCTAATACTGCTCCAGCAGTGCTAGCCAGACTTAACAGCAGACTACAGGCCGATTATACTCACCTCTTAACAGCTGAATGGCTAGTGTTTAGCGGCTAACGCTAATACTGCTGGAGAACTAAACTGAAACTCCTGTATAACGCTGTACACCTGACGATTTTTGGAAAATTAAAGTATTTTAAGTGGGCCTTATAGCGCGAAAAATACAGTATATACTTCAGCAACAGAATAAATGTGAAAGTTTTTGTCTATTTTGTGAACAACAGTAACTTTACCAATAATGTAACAGATAAAGACATACATTTAAAAAGACATACATACGTAGAAAGGGCAACATTATAGATGGCTGTGGGTTCACTATTTAACAAACAACAGGTCATTGTTGCCCTTTCTATGTATGTGTTATAACTGATTATTAATGATTTTTAAGGCATTTACAACCTAATTAGTCACCATTAATAAACTAATTGTAAACCATTTATAAACCCTTTATAAAGGTAGTCTTATTTTAAAATGGTACCGAAAAAAGATATGGAAAGTGGAATAATTGGTGAAAGATGGGCGAAGCTACATATATTATACTGCAACCAGCCAGCAGAGGCGCTAGACCTGTGCCGGCTCCTCTTTTGAGAGATGTTGCGCTGTTCATGTTTATCTACAGCCACTTCTCAGATCTAAACCGCTGCTTTTGTGTTGTGCAGCTGGTTCCAACCCCTAAATCTGTTGTTAGGGGCAACGCCAGCTTCCCAGAACCGCTATTGTGCAACAAGCTGGAAAGACCTGCTCATAGTTTCTTCATTAACGTTCTATCACAAACATCTTTATTTTACTTTATTAAAAGACGTCAGCTGCAAACATGCTCCATGAGAGGCCGTGAACATCTTTAATGTTCTGTGAACCCATTTGCACATTTCTAAGTACTACAGAAAAACTCTGGTACCGATTCGGCACACATGCTGCGCTGCACTCCAGGAGATAAATAATGTTACATCACTATCATAAGAGCTTACGCTTTATTACACAGATAGAAGATAGGGCCTACTCAAATACAAAAACATGGACCAGAGCTGGTTTATGGAAAACCGGCCCACTTCTAATCTTACTGGTTACATCATTAAATGACTGCAAACTGCTATAGAGAGCTCACTAAACTAAAGCTTGCTTAGCATAAATCATAACATCATTTAATATCACCAGAATATTCCATTAACCCCTTCAGAACCTGCATCTATTGCAATAGACATGGTGTTTTTTCTTCTTTCTTGTGTATTCTTTCACTTCACACAGATTGAGACCTATTATTCATCAGAATAGACATTTGTTAGCCCTAATCAAAAGCAGATTAGCCCCGCCCACTGTTATAAGTTTTTTTTTTACTATTAAGAAATAATTTGTGAAAATATATAAAAATATCTATTAAAATGTGTCTTGAATAAAATAAAAATCAACTTAAGCTGAGTTATATGAAGTAAAATAACAGTGTTGATTAAAAGACTCTACTATTTATTAATTAATGTATTTTTTTTTATTGAATCCCGTTTTAAGTGCATTACAGGCAGAAATAGCATTATTATCTATTTTTTTCAGTTCTGAAAGGGTTAATTTCCGGCTATATATATATATATATATATATTTTATAGTTGCACCGGATCACCATCATTTAGGACTTTTTTCCATTGCCATGAACTTCCATTGGACATGGTGTTTTTTCTTTTTTTTGTGTATTCTTTCACTTCACACAGATTGAGACCTATTATTCATTAGAATAGATATTTGTTAGCCAATCAAACAGCAGATTAGCCCCGCCCACTGTTATAAGTTTTTTTTTTTACTATTAAGAAATAATTTGTGAAAATATATAAAAATATCTATTAAAATGTGTCTTGAATAAAGTAAAAATCAACTTAAGCTGAGTTATATGAAGTAAAATAACAGTGTTGATCAAAAGACTCCACTGCAATAAACAGACAATTTACAAAAAAATATGCTAAATTTAAATTTATTAATTTATTTAATAATTAATGTATTATTAATTTTTATTTAACCCGTTTTTGAGTGCATTACAGGCAGAAATAGCATTATCTATTTTTTCAGGTCTGAAAGGGTTAATTTCCAACTATATATATGTTTTTTTATAGTCGCATCATTCAGAACTTTTTTTTCCCGGCCACATTTCTTCCTCAATGACGATAGGTCCTTTGCTAACCTTCCAGTTATTTAAATAATGTGTTGGACAGTTTTTAACCCAATTTTAGTAGTTTCTGCATTCTCCTTAGATGTTTTCTCTGCTTTGATTTGACCCTTCTCAAACAGACTGATATGTTTTCCATAACCAGAGGATGCATCTCTCTCCATGGTTGTTTAAGAAATGAGAAGCTACTCACTGCATCAGCTGGTGCTAAATAACCAATGATATCCAATAGGAGGCGTTAAATCCAGGTGGCTAGGCAGTGTATTTTATTTTATTATTTTATTATATAATCGATTTTATTTAATTTAAGCCCTATTAGAGTTTTACACAGTCTGAAAAAAAATCTCTTTTACTTTTTTACATTTTCATACAGCTCAAGCATCCCAGTGGATCAGACCAGCTTTAAATAACAGACTGTCCATCATAACAGCTCACTCCAATCTGCAATCCAGCACTGGAGCAGACGTCTGCTCAGCAAGATATGGATTTGTGGTTTTTGTGCTCATATGGCAAATAAATGCCACTCTTGAATTTAACCAAACATCTTAAACTTAGAAATGTCACCATATATCCGCAAATACCCACAACCACCTGAGATAAACATAATAACTCAATACTGACAGTACAGGAAGCACTTCATCTTATAATCTCAGCCTTCCCTCTAAAAATACCCCTGACCTATCTGCTGCACTGAGCACACATCTGCTCAGGCTGAAGACGCCCTCCAAGAGCCTCTTTAAGTTCCTGAAAGCGTTATTGTACAGAAAAATATGCTAATTTCTGATCCAAGATGGCGGCACGTGCACACGCTGCGGCTTCTCTCCCCCCCCGAGGAAACAGCGTTTTCGTGTTTTTTGTCTCGTAAGTCGCAGTGTTTTTGTACGTCTTTGTCGTGCGTTCACGTCCTGAAACGCACCTACAGCCGTGAGTTTCTGCTTGGAGTCGGCAGAAACTCACTTTTGGAGTTAAACCGCGGACTCCAAGAAGAACTGCGAGTCTGCGGCGATTTCTCCGCCGTGCTGATCGCTGCTGTTTACATCCCTCCGACCTCCAACAACAGCGTGAGGAGTGAAGCACTGAATGAACTGTACCAGTACATCAGTGAACAGCAGACAGCGCACCCAGATGCTTTTCTCATTCTGGCTGGAGATTTCAACCATGCAGACCCAAAGAGTGTGTTTTCTGGACTTTTTAAACACATAGACTTTCCAACCAGGGGAAACAACCTATTGGACCAGGTCTTTACTACACACAGAGGAGCCTACCAAGCCTCCCCCCTCCCCCACCTGGGAGCCTCTGATCACCTCACCATTATGCTAATGCCAGCTTACAGACCACTGGTTAAAGTCACCAAACCAGTTCTTAAGCAGGTACGAGTATGGCCAGAGGGTTCCTTAGAGGCACTTCAGGACTGTTTCAGCACAACAGACTGGAATATGTTCAGAGAGGCTGCCACCCACAACAACTCCACAGACATTCAGGAGTACACAGAAACTGTCTCTGCCTACATCACCAAGTGCACTGATGATGTAACCGACCTCAAGACTGTCACTGTTCGAGCGAATCAGAAACCATGGCTGACAGGAGAGGTCCACAAGCTCCTGAAGGCTAGAAATGCAGCCTTCAGAACAGGTGACCAGGCAGGCCTGAGGTCAGCCAGGGCCAACCTGTCCCGCGGGATCAGGAAAGCTAAGAGGCTGTACTCAAAGAAGATTTCCCAACGCTTCAGTGACAGCAGAGACACACAGAACCTGTGGCAGGGTATCCAGTCTATCACAGGCTATAAACCACATCCACAGACCTGCGACAGTGACACATCTCTGCTGAACGACCTGAATGGGTTCTTCGCAAGGTTCGAGCCACTCAACAACACACCCACCCAGAAACCCATCCTTCCTCCTGGTGACCAGGTGCTGACGCTGTCCCCAGACAGTGTGAGGAGAGCATTCAGCAGGATCAATGATCGGAAAGCTCCTGGGCCTGACAACATTCCTGGCCGTGTGCTGAGAGACTGTGCCTGGGAACTCGCAGAGGTTTATACTGACATTTATAACACCTCTCTGAGTCAGGCGGTGGTTCCCACATGCTTCAAAGCCACCACCATCATCCCTGTCCCAAAGAAGGCATCGCCATCCTGTTTCAGTGACTATCGTCCAGTTGCACCCCCATCCTCATGAAGTGCTTCGAACGACTAGTCATGCATCACATCAAGTCTTTGCTCCCCCCCTCCCTGGACCCCTACCAGTTTGCTTATCGGTCAAATTGCTCGACCGATGATGCCATCTCCACTGTTCTCCACTCAGCCCTCACACACCTAGACAAGAAGAACACCTACGTCAGAATGCTGTTTGTTGACTTCAGCTCAGCATTCAACACAATCGTCCTCCAACAGCTCATACACAAACTGGACAGTCTGGGGCTGAGCACTTCACTGTGCAACTGGCTGTTAGACTTCCTGACTGGAAGACCACAGGCAGTGCGGGTTGGCAGCAGCACATCCAGCATCACCACACTGAACACAGGGGCTCCCCAAGGATGTGTGCTGAGCCCCCTTCTGTTCACTCTGCTGACCCACGATTGCACACCAGCACACACCTCCAACCTCTTCGTCAAGTTTGCGTATGACACGACGGTGGTGGGTCTCATCAGCAACAACGATGAGTCACACTACAGGAGCGAGGTGAGCCGCCTGGCCTCCTGGTGCAAACACAACAATCTCTCTCTGAACACAGAGAAGACCAAGGAGATTGTTGTGGACTTCAGGAGAACTCACACACTGCACACCCCTCTGTTCATCAACGGAGCTGCTGTGGAGAGGGTGAGCAGCACCAAGTTCCTGGGTGTGCACGTCACAGAGGACCTCTCCTGGAGCACCAACTCAGCGTCACTGGCCAGGAAGGCAAACCAGCGTCTCTACTTTCTCCGCAAGCTGAGAAGAGCTGGAGCCCCCACCCCCATCATGACCACCTTCTACAGAGGGGCCATCGAGAGCATACTGACCAGCTGTTTCACCGTGTGGTACGGGGCCTGCACAGCATCCTGCCGCAGGACCCTCCAGCGCATCGTGAGAGCAGCTGAGAAGATTGTTGGCACCTCTCTCCCCTCCCTTCAGGACTTGTACAGCTCCCGCCTCACACGGAAAGCCCTCTGTCTGGCAGGAGATCACTCTCACCCACTACACAGCTTCTTCATCCTGCTGCCATCAGAGAGGAGACTGCGGAGTCTCGGGGCGAGGACCAGCAGACTGCGAGACAGCCCCATCCATCAGGCTGTGAGGATGCTGAACTCTCTTCCTGCTCTACCCCCCATCCCAATCCTGCCCCCAGCACACACTCACTCAGCATCCTGACCCCCCCACTAATAAAGTACTGAAACTCTGCACTACAATGCACAAAGTACTGGTCCCTTCCAAACGGACTTGCACTACACAACACCTGCACTACTGATATACTTGCACTGTCAATACGCACTTTAATTCCACTTAATTAAACTGTGAATTTTAAGGACTTACGCACCCATTCACTTTACCAGCCTTAAGCTATATACCATATACCGTATTTGCACTACTGTTATTTACTATTTTTACTGTCATTCCATCTCAATCACCATCAATATTGCACTATTGTCTTACGTATGTTTATTGTGTCTTGCTGTATTGAACATATAGTGTCTCCCACTCTTTTATACCGTATCGGTACTGCACTGTCCTGTCTTTAAATTGTCTCGTCTTTTGTATTTATTGTATTTATTGTTATTTAGTGTTATAATTTTATGTTGCACTGTCGTCACTCCTGCACTTTATGTTGTCTATTGCTTGTTGTTCTATGTTGCACCATGGTTCCGGAGGAACGTAATTTCATCACACTGTGTACCTGTACTCAGATGTAATGACAATAAAAGCCTCTCTCTCTCAATTATATATCTATTTTTACTTATTTACTTATATTTATATATCTATTCCTCCCCCACACCACTGCACCTTGTTTTTGTCTCATGTATGCCTATTTGTGTCCCTGCTGTATTGTACACATAGTGTCTCCCATTCTCCTTCATTATATCTATTATCTGTACTTGCTGTAAAATTGGGAAGGAGAGTAACGTAATTTCAATTCTCTGTATGTCCTGTACATATGCAGTATTGACAATAAAACTACTTGACTTGACTAATTTAATTAGTCTGACCCTCGATTTAAAGAAGAGCAGGGTTTCTGCGCGAGGGTCCTCTCGCCGTCTGCAGATCCGCTCGTATAGAGGGGGGAAGTATCTGGGGAGTGGCAATTTGTGGTGTTTTGGCTCGGCTCTCCAGCACACTGTATCAGAGGTGAAGTAATTACAGGGAGATTTAAGTGCAGAATGCCAGCATTAAATGGAGTGTATTTTCATCCATACTGGGAGAACCATATAGGAATTACAGCCCTAAAGCCCCCTGCATTACCACAAAGGCTGGGGGGCTGGGAAGGCTGGGGGGGGAAGTGATGCACTTTGGGTGGTCACGTGGCTGAGGTAAAGGCATTTTGCCCTCAAGGTCATTATTTCATTTCATATATGAAGTGCTGGAGGAGTTCACACTGAGGGATTCTTACTATTCCTGGAAAATTGTTTTATTTCCAAGAGTAGCTTTTTTTTATCAATTTTTCACAACTCAAAATCAATTGTGTATCTTATTACCAAGTTCTTTTGAGTGCACAGCCCTAGTCAATGTTTGTAGATAGATAGATAGATAGATAGATCAGTTTCTCCAGCACTGAAACTCAAGACTAGAGCAGAATTAGCATTAGCCGCTAAGCGCTATCTCTTTTGCAGTTCAGAGGTGAGTATTATCGGCCTGTAGCCTTCTGCTAACCCAAGCTAGCACTGCTGAAGCAGCATTAGCCTCCAACCCACACTAAGCGCCATCTTTTGCTGTTCAGAGGTGAGTATTATTGGCCTCTAGCTCTCTGCTGGAGCAGCGTTAGCCACTAACCAAGCTAAGCGCTAACTCTTTTGCAGTTCAGGGGTGAGTATTATCAGACTGCAGACCTCTGTTAACCCCGGCTAGCACTGCTGGAGCAGTATTGGCATTAGGCACTAACATCGCTAAGCGATAGCACTTTTGCCATTCAGACGTGAGTATTATCGGCCTGTAGCCTTCTGCTAACCCAGGCTAGCACTGCTGGAGCAGTATTAGCATTAGCCACTAACCACCCTAAACACCAACTCGTTTGCTGTTCAGAGGTGAGTATTATCGGGCTGTAGCTTTCTGTTAACCCTAGCTAGCACTGCTGGAGCAGCATTAGCATTAGCCACTAACCATGCTAAACACCAATTCTTCTGCTGTTTAGTGGTGAGTATTATCGGCCTGTAGCTTTCTGTTAACCCCGGCAAGCACTGCTGGAGCAGCATTAGCATTAGCCACTAACATCGCTAAGCGCTAGCACTTTTGCAATTCAGAATGAAGTATTATTGGCCTCTAGCCTTCTGTTAACCACAGCTAGCACTGCTGGAGAAGAATTAGCATTAGCCACTAACCCACACTAAGTGCCAACTCTTTTGCAGTTCAGAGGTGAGTATTATTGGCCTGTAGCCTTCTAATGACCTTGGGTAGCACTGCTGGAGCAGCATTAGCATTAGCCTCAAACCCACTCTAAGTGCCAACTCTTTGGCTGTTCAGAGGTGATTATTATTGGCCTGTAGCCTTCTGTTAACCCCGGCTAGCACTACTGGAGCAGCATTAACATTATCCACTTACCACACTAAGCGCCAACTCTTTTGACATTCAGTTGTGAGTAGTATCGGCCTTCAGCCTTCTGATAACCCAGGCTAGCACTGCTGAAGCAGCATTAGCATTAGCCACAAACCACAGTAAGTGCCAACTCTTTTGCTGTTTAGCGGTGAGTATAATCAGACTGCAAACCTCTGTTAACCATGGCTAGCACTGCTGGAGCAGCATTAGCATTAGCCACTAACATCGCTAAGCGCTAGCACTTTTGCAATTCAGAATGAAGTATTATTGGCCTCTAGCCTTCTGTTAACCACAGCTAGCACTGCTGGAGCAGCATTAACATTATCCACTTACCACACTAAGCGCCAACTCTTTTGCCATTCAGATGTGAGTAGTATCGGCCTTCAGCCTTCTGATAACCCAGGCTAGCACTGCTGAAGCAGCATTAGCGTTAGCCACAAACCACAGTAAGTGCCAACTCTTTTGCTGTTTAGCGGTGAGTATAATCAGACTGCAGACCTCTGTTAACCATGGCTAGCACTGCTGGAGCAGTATTAGCATTAGCCACTAACCCACTAAGCGCTAAGTCTATTGCCGTTCAGATGTGAGTATTATCGGCCTGTAACCATGCTAAACACCAACACTTTGCTGTTCAAAGGTGAGTATTATCAGCTTGTAGCCTGCTGTTAAACCACTGCTGAAGCAGCATTAGCATTCGCTGCAACCCACTCTAAGTGCCAACTCTTTTGCTGTTTAGAGGTAAGTATTATTGGCCTGTAGCCTCCTGTTAACCACAGCTAGCACTGCTGGAGCAGCATTAGCATTAGCCACTAACCAGGCTAAGTGCCAACTTTTTTGCAGTTCAGAGGTGAGTATTATCGGCCTATAGCCTTCTGTTAACTACGGCTAGCACTGCTGGAGCAGCATTAGCCGCTAACTACACTAAGCGCCAACTCTTTTGCTGTTCAGAGGTGAGTATTATCGGCCTCTAGCCTTCTGTTAACCACAGCTAGCACTGCTGGAGCAGCATTAGCATTCGCTGCAACCCACTCTAAATGCCATTATCATTGGCCTGTAGCCTACTCGCTTACCATGTTAAAACAAGGTACGTGGAACAAACTAGCTAATATCACCCTGTGTTACTGGAACACTTCGGGTTCCTCAGTGTAGTGCTGTTGGGCAGCATTAGCTGCTAACGGAAGCTAGCCTTCGAGGAAATCTGTACATCTAAGCTTACTGTACATAAATAGAAGCACTTTACTCATCCAAAAAACAGTTTTCAGTAGAGAAATCTGTGTAGATTAACATCCAGCGCTTGTTTGACTTTAAAATAAAATTATTTTACGGTTTTATTTACTTAAATAAGCTTTACTTAACTTATTAATGCCCCCCCACCACCACGCAGCAGCAAGACCTGCTGAATTAGAAGGAAAACATGGAGACACCCCTGTTCCTTACAAGTGTGGCATAATGCACCTTCTAATCCTGTGCACCTTATAGTGTTGTACGATATAGCTCTTCTATTCTGGGTCCAGATTTAAGGCCACATTTTGGCAAACTGATTAAATGATAACCCACATTCAGTTTTTTGGACAGTGAAAAAAAAAAAATCCACATTGCTGGTTTTCATTTCTATTTTGGGTAACTGGAGTTTGGTGATACTAATCTTGCTTCTCTCCACCATTTCTTCACTGCATGTGTGTGTGTGTGCACGCAGATGTGTGTGTGTGTGTGTGCGCGCATGTGTGTGTGTGTGTGCATGCACAGGTGAGGTTCTCAGCAGGATGAAAGTGGCGCAGATGCATGAATCGATCAACACAATGAACTCAGGGCTGCGTGGTTTTGTTCAGAGCTGAGCTCACGCTGACACACCACGGCCCACGTGTGGTGTGTTCAATTCTGAAGACCACATGACCCATTTTACTATGATTATGGCTCAAAAACAAGCAACAAAATCAAAAATGCTGCTTTAGAGCAACACTGGGCTTAAATTGGAACTCTAAGGACATTGTAACCTGCTATTTATTATGAGTAAAGTCCTAATCCAGTTGGTTTTCTCCCGTAACTGCTGAGTATAGCAGCTAACAGCTTATATACACTGATTATGGCTGGGGGATATTAATAAAAAATATTTTTATCTCAATATTTTTCAAATATGTGAGCAAATATGTTTCAATTTAATTATTTTTTTTTTATTTGTAAACAAAAAGCATCATTAGATGTGATGCACAAGCTATTGTTTCCTTTACAGTTATATTCTTTTTTTATGAATATATACAGCTTTTATGCAAAACACAGTGTAAACATTATGGGTTTGTCTTTCAGTTAAGGAAAAGTGTAAAATATGTTAATTACTGCCACATAAGTAAAATTCTATACAGGTTTCTGACTGAATCAAATGTACTGAATCTACTGAAATTCAATCTGCGGCTTCTATATGTAATTAAATCACCTCCAAACCTGAATACTGACGCAACAACAGCATGGCCCCTTGGTATCTGGAACCAAGACTAAAATAACCAGCAGAATCTTTATGTCCTGTCTGATCTAAGGTTGGAGTGTGGAGTTTGCTCCCATTCTTTATGAGCTGAACTCAAAGAACAAAAAAAAAGTCAAAAAAAGCGCATTTCTCTCTCCTTTGTTGAGATAAACTAGAACTTACATTAGGAACAGGGATATCGCCATGTTTTCCTTATAATTCAGCAGGTCTGGCCACTGAGGTGCAAAACCTGGAAAGCTAAGCTTAGTAAACAAAACTGTAATTCTTCAAAAAACAATCAAAAAAAGAACTGTTTACTTGGGTGAGTAAAGTGCTTCTGTTTATTTACAGTAAGATTAGATTTACAGTTTTTCACTAAAGCTGGAGCATTACCGTTAGCATTAGTGGCTAACCACTAGCTCGACAGTGCTATACTGAGTATCCCTGAGTGCTCTGGTAAGCCAGGGCAACATTAGCTAGCAGCAAGGTAACAGGCTGATAATACTCTCCTCTGACCGGTGAAAGAGCTAGCGCTCAGAGCGGTTAGTGGCTAATGCTAACACTGCTGAAGAACTAAACTGAAACTCCTGTATAGCGGACACCAGGTTATAAGGCACACTGGCGATTTTTAGTAAAGTAAAGGATTTTAAGTGCGCCTTATAGTGCAAAAAATACAGTACACAGTTGTACCTTGGGCTGGCCACAGTGTAAGGCCACTCTAAAGGCCATGATACATGCGTTCAGAAATATAAACACGCAGGTTAAAATGTGCAGTTTTGTCACAATGCCACAGATGTTGCAGGTTTTGAGGGAGTGTGCAGTTGACATGCTGACACCAGGAATGTTCACCAGAGCTGTCGCTCGTGAATTGAATCTTCATTTCTCCACCGTAAGCCGTAGAGCTGGAGGATTAATCGATTTTACCAATTTTATATTCGGATTTACAGTTAAGGACGATGTGTTTTGATGAAAATCGTTTTTCTCTGGGTTTTAAATTTTCACCACCTATGCTCCCCTGTGGGCTCCCGTAGTTCCACTGGATTAGACTGGGACATCTCTAGATAGTAGCGGTGTCACGATTCTCTAAATCCTCGATTCGATTTTAGGGTCACGATTCGATTTTCACTTTTTCCTTTTTTTTTTTTTTTTTTTACAGCAGAGAGGCCTATGCCAGTTTTAGATTAGTCTATGGTCATTCATTGGTTGAATTCATCAAATTTACAATATCTTATTTCAAAAGGTGGGCTTGATATAAGTGATGCAAAGTGATACAAGTGATCTGTAATACACCACATTAGGCACTAATGGTCAAATTTAAATAATTTAATTAAGATATATATGTAATGCCATCTTGTGGCTTTTTTTTGGTAGCAGCAGTGTGCACTATTAAAACAGCAATGTGCAACATAACAAAATAAATAATACAAAAAATACAGGAACAGTCATGTACGAAATAATAGAACAATTGGAGCCTTAACAATCTGAACTCTATCCTACTCTAACAGTTAAACATGAAAAATAAAACTTTAAGACTTTTTTGGTCTCTGAGAATGACACGTTTTTTTTCTTTATCAAAGATATATTATTAACTTTATCTGAGAGAAAGATGCTCCTTAAGGTACCAAAACTATTAACAGGCTGGACAAAACAACTGTTATTTTCACGTTTTTCTTTAAGAAGGTGAGAATGTCCAAATTCTCTGGAGAAAGGGCGGCTCTTTGAGCAGTCACAATGTCCGGGTGTCGGCTACAGTGTGCTGCACCATTTGTGATTGTCTATCCTCTTTTAGAGGAAGGGATTTTCTAGCCTTCTTCGAGGCTCGAGACCATGACATAATTCCGACCAATTTCGATAAAATATCGAAATCGTGACACCCCTACTTGATAGTGTAAAAATCCAAACCTTGTTCCTGAAAGAATTCAGTTTGCCTACATCAACCCTCAGAGCTTCTGTGCTCCAATTCAATTCCAATCATTAATTCATCAGAAACTAAAGAGCTTTTTTCCAGAGCGGTCGCATTCCAGCAAATTACAGCAATCTGGTCAATAAACTGTTTTTCCAATGGAGCACAATGTTTAACTGGACACTCTTCACGCAGAGTGCTGCTGTGTTCTGTAGACGTGTTCAATTTGCACGTTTTCTGAATCAGAAGACCTCGATACTACATAATTATAAGTAATACAACACATTCATAATATACACACACATATCTGCAACTGTGTATGCACACACACACATGCCTATATTCACAGCAGATCCACTGGAAACACTAATTCACACAAAACGCAGCGTTTAATTAGCGCTGCAGTGTGCGCTACAATGCTGTTATTTGCTAATTGGGCTTCTGCAGGATAGAACTGCAAAAGGTCAGAATTAAGCGCAATTCAATCCAAAAGGGAGTAAGCCAATTAATAATTAAATTAAAATAAATAAACAAACAAACACGCTAATAAATAATTCATGTTCGCTTCCGGGAAATAAGCAACCTGACAAACATTTAATTAGAAATTCATGCTGAGTACGTGCAGCACAGAGTACTCTGTTCACAAGTTCACTGCAGAATTGTGTTTACTATATTAAGTGATTCAAAATAAATAGTTAAAGCCCCACTAGGTAGGATTGAGATTTTGTGCTCGTGGGCTCCCCCTACAGTTGTAGAGTGTAATAAATGTTTCAGGCGGATTAGTTTCTCTTTCTCGTTTTCTGGCGTTCACAGACATATTCGGTCTCTTTCCAGCTTCTGCCGGAGTGTCTGTATGTTAGTTTGTAAAGAATGAACCAGTAGTCCTTATAGAACTGTTAGAACTAAAGGTCGGAAAGCAGGGCGCAGTTCTTGCGAGCGTTGGTCGCGGCCGTTTAGGAAAACTTACAGAGTCTGGTTTGAGCTCACAGGAGCTCCGGCACAGACACGAGAGCACCGCTATTCCTCCTATTACACCTCAATGCAGCACTGCAGTGAGTTTCAAGCTGTAAGTTTACTTCTTTAAAAAGATCAAAAATCAAGAAAATCCTACCTAGTGCTGCTTTAAATCTGATTGGCTGATCTGCGTTTGAAGACTCAATAAACTGTACACTCAAAAAACAAAATTTTGGAATACTGCGTTAAATAAACTGAAGACAAATATGCTCTTTATGATCTGATGATCCGCTTCGCTGCTCATATGGATCAGTGGCAGAACTAACAGATCAATGAACAATTAGTTAATTAACTAATTAAACTAATGAAACACATTAATTAAATATCCGTGGCAAAAGTCACAGGACAGCAGTATGTAAACTGGTCACAAAGAGTTCCATCTTGGATGGTTTGGGAACACCCACACCTGTATAAGTTGTGAGGTGCTATCTTGTGAATGAGGTTGATTAAACACTTAATTGGCCAGCGTGCTCATGGCAAGGCAAGGTGAATTATGGGAGTTTAAGTTGGAGGTGATTTCATCCTTTCTCTTATTATTTTAATCTTTATTGTTCTTACTTACTTCCTTTATTTTTGTTAATTAATTATTTTTGTATTAGTTTATTATTCTTCTTCTTCCTACTTCTTACTACTGTTATCATTTTATCTCATCATTTACTTTTACTATTCTTGTTTTTCCTTGGTTTTATTTGATAAATTCTTTACTTTTAATCTATTAATTTTTTCTGCTCATTTTTTTTTATCTATATCTTGTTTTCTATCTCTTTTATACTGTAAATGCTCGGCTGCATTGGAAATGATGGTCACCCTCAATGTACTCTCGAGTCAAAATAAAGGTTGTGAAGTTGTCTGAAGTTGTGGAGGTTACATGTGTCCTCCACATTAATTCCCTGATCTAAACCTGATGAACTGAGATGGTGATTTGAGGTGATTTAATTGGGATGAGCTGGAGCTTCACAGCGTGAAGGAAAAGCAGCAACTATTGTTCAGCACCTCCAGGAACTCCTTCCTTCAAGACGCTGAGAAAACTTTTCCAGGTGACTCTCTCTCATGAGATTAACACTGAGAATAAAATCTCACCAAAAGAGTGCCGATTTGTCCTCAAAGATAAATGTGGCTCTTATAGGGCTGGGCGATATGGAAAAAAATCTTATTACGATATAGTTTTTCATATCAGCCGATATCGATATGTATCACGATATAAATCAAATCACTTTCTGTTACACTTAAAGGTTTCTATTTTTACTCAGAAGTGACAGAATAAGGGAGTTATGGACAAAATCACTAGCAGGCTCAGAGCCTTGTGGACAGACACTAGGATGTTAACATCTTGCCAGGTGGGTACAGCTTTTAAATTAATTTTAAAAAGGGGACAAATATATAAACTAAAAAATATGTAAGACCCTTTACATTATATGTCTGTTTAATTTAAATTGCAATAACACTTTATTTATTTTTATAAAATTATATTTAATCAAAAGATCATTCCCCTCCCTGAATGCAGGCAACTACATAAAGCAAAATACAAGAGTATATCACAGTGTTCATTTTGACAGGTGATTTTGATACAGTCTTAGTCTTTTCACTAAAATGTATAATAGTTTTAGTTACATTTTAGTCTATCGGATATTATTAGTTTTAGTCAGATTTCAGTCTAGTTTAATTTTGGTCATATAAAAAGTATGTATTACATATGTTTTACTGTTTTTCTATTTTCTATTTGTTGTAATTTTAGATAATTTACTGCTTATGTTTTTTTTAAATAAGAGCCTTTAGTTTTTTTTACATTTAAATTAAGCTAACATTTAAATATTTTAAAAAAAGTGGCCTATAATGGAGGTGGGAGGAATAAAGTCAAGTTTCTGAAATGATCCACTTCTACTGCAGTACAGATTTATACTAACATTACTGGCTTTCAGTAGACTAGACTTACATTACTTAAGTGTATTTAAAACTCCAGTTCAGTAACAGCAATGTTTAGCTCAGTTCAAATACAGCTAGACAGATTATATAATCTTCTGTATTTAGTAAAATATCCAGCATAACAGACTCTCTATCTGTTAAAAACTATAAAACACAAAGACAGAGGAGAATGCTGCCCTCAGGGTTTTCTAACAGAAACAGTGAGAGTTAGGAAAAAAGATGGAAAGTGCTTCCTTTCTGTGTGTTTATATACTAACCCCTCACTCGTGCTGAAGTTAACCTTAATTTACACGAAACGTGGATTAACACGGCTAACGTGCGTTACCCATTAGTTTATTAGAATGTAAAAAGCAGTGAAAGCATCTTAGCTAATGATGACAGATTGCACAGATCCCTTTTACACCTAAACATCGCTAACTTTAAACTGGAGACAAGCTAATCTAACTAGCAGCAAACAGAGCAGCGTTTACCTGCCTTCAGAAATCTGAACAAGCTCACCTCTCTAAATATCTTGGAGACGCATGCCTCATATTTAAAAGGTGAGTTTTCCAGTGTAGCGCCGCTGAATAGTATAAATGAAGTTTATCCAGTAAATGGGAGAGAAGGAGCCGCTATGTGAGGAGTTCAGAGTGGAGGGGCTCGGGGGGTGGGGCGGAGGGGGATGGTGGAGAGGGGAGGGGAGGGGTTGTACTGGGCTGAGCAGCAGTTCAGCGTGCTGCCTGGTCTCGTGCTGCGCCTTTTCACAACGCTACTTAAACGGGAAATAGAAAATTTAGTTTATCGAATTTCTCGCCCCGACTTATCGCGATATATAGTTTCCTCGATAACTATCGATATCGTTTTATCGCCCAGCACTAGGCTCTTATTTGGAAGAATCTAAAGTAGAAAACAGATTCAGGTTTGTTTAACACTTTTTACTGCATGTGTTTCTGTAGAGCTTTAAATTTAGACTTCAATATTACATTTGTAAAAAATATTACAATATTACAATGTAAAAAAATCATAAAAAGAAATAAACACACTGAATGAGCCTAAATGTGTCCAAACTTTTGACTGGTACTGTCCTTTAAATACAATACGACCATAAACCATTTCATATGAACTGACTAGAAATTGAAACACACATTTAGAATACCGTATTTTTCGGACTATAAGGCGCACTTAAAAACTTTTAATTTTCACAAAAATTGACAGTGCGTCTTATAATACGGTGCGCCTTTTGTATGGATTTTACTCGTCAGGTTGTAAGGAGCAGTAAACACACACTCCGTGCAGCGTTATAGAGAGTTTCAGTGCTATACAGAGTCCAGAGCCGTGCAGCTCCGAGGCTGAGCAGCAATAGCATTAGCTAGATGCTAACCGCTAAGCTAGCTAGCTTATTCACTGAGATCAGTATTATCTAAATTTTACTCGTCAGGTTGTAAGGAGCAGTAAACACACACTCCGTGCAGCGTTATACAGAGTTTCAGTGCTATACAGAGTCCAGAGCCGTGCAGCTCCGAGGCTGGAGCAGCAAATAGCATTAGCTAGCTTATTCACTGTTCAGAGATCAGTATTATCTAAATTTTACCCGTCAGGTGTAAGGAGCAGTAAACACACACTCCGTGCAGAGCCGTGCCGCTCCGAGGCTGGAGCAGCAATAGCTAGATGCTAACCGCTTAGCTAGCTAGCTTTTTCACTGTTCAGAGATCAGTATTTTCTAAATTTAGCACTTTTAATACTGCTGGAGCAGTATTATTAGAGTTAGATGCTAATCGCTAAGCGTTCACCGTTCAGAGGTGAGTTATCGGCCTGTAAGTCTGTGCTGCTTTGCCTGGCTAGCATTAGCTAGATGCTAAGCACTAACTCTCTCAGAGGTGAGTTTTATCAGCCTGTAATCTGCTTGTTTACCGTGTTAAAACAAGCTACGGGGGACGAATCGCTAGCTAATATCTCACTGTCTTACCAGAACACGCAGGATTACTCAGTGTAACGCTGTCGTTTAAGTTTGGGTTAACTTTACTAGTTTAGGTGACTAGCTAGCGTGCTAGCGGATAGCTATGCTAACGCTGGTGCAGCAAGCCTTAGTGGACATCTGGAAATCTAAGCTTACTGTAAATAAACTGAAGCACGTTACTCACCCAAATAAACAGTTTTCAGGAGAGGAATCTGTGTAGATTAATATCCAGCACTCGTTTGACTTTGAAATAGCTAGATTTGTATACTGAGACGCTCCACCGGCAAGCGACCACCCCCGGTGGGGGAAGGGAAACATGGCGCCACCCCTGTTCACTTTGATATAGGCACCCTTTCTAGTGTCACTTAACGCGCCTTATAATGCGATGCGCCCTATGTATGGAAAAATAGCAGAAAATAGGCGTTCTTCGATAGTGCGTCTTATAATACGGTGCGCCTTATAGTCCGAAAAATACGGTAAACTAGTTTTTTGAAAGTGGGCGTGGCTAAATAAAAGAGATGCACTGTACAGGGTTTACCCACAGTTTTAACCAAAAATTTCCATTCGTTTTTTATACATATGTTTTAATGCCTTTAAGGCAAATTTTTATGACCATACTATTTTTTTAAAACAACAGAGCAGACAAGGACAATAAAACCAAAAACTAACTAAAACTTTTAATTAAAATTGATTATTGTAGGCCTAAAACTAATTTTAATAATAAAATCTGTGTCAGATGCTGAGAGCTTCATTGTGTAGGGCTAAATTACTGAATTAACTCTAAGCTAACGTATTTTGTTAGATCAAAATAAATTTTCTCCATCGATAAACTCAAACACAACGATTTGTAGAGCAAATTTCCAGGAATTTTCCAAAACTTTCTGGGTATTTTTATTTTTCCAAAACTCATCCAGGCCTGGAAATTGCTATTTTCAAATTCCAAGACTTTTCCAGGTTTTTCATGACCGTATGAACCCTGACTGTTTAAATAAGGAGGCAGGAGACAATGTTAGCATGATGCTAACACAACACATGAATCTGAATAGAGGTGATGGGAGAAATTAGCCTCATCACTTCAGTGGTAATTAGGTGAAGAAAAACTACTTACAGAATTACAAGGTTCCTCAAACCTCTCTGTTAAACACTGCTATGTGATGACATTTCATTATTTAATGATAAAAAAGGTAATAAAGCGAGTTGATGACCGCTATGAAGGCAATATACAGAAGGTCTTATCCTTCTTCAGCGGTCTGTGGCTGCTTAGCAACAAGTGCCTGCTCTAATTGAACTATATTACTAGTTATCACAAATGTTATTCCTTGTGATTCTTAATATAAATACATTATATTTGTATTTATATTTCACACATTTAAATCACATTTTTATAGGAGCAATAAGACAATAGATGCTATCCACTACACAATATATGGTTTTAAGGGCTCAACAGTGGGATTTAAACCACAACATTATGATCAATAAACCCAGTGCTCCAACCACTAATCCTCCACCATACTGTGTGACCAAATGTTTGTAGACACCCTATCTTATGAATGCATTCAGCTAACTTGATGACACATGCTTGTCTAGTCCCTGTAGAGAAGTCCAATAGAATGGGCTAGACTAGAGGTATATAGACCCCCAGCATTAATCTGCAAAACAGTGGAACTGCGTTCTCTTATTTGAAGGTCTATCTAAACAGATGAAAGTAATTTTGTAAATTAAGGACTCAACACAATGTTAGCATGATGCTAACATAACACATGAATCTGAATAGAGGTGATGGGAGAAATTAGCCTCATCACTTCAGTGGTAATTAGGTGAAGAAAAACTACTTACAGAATTACAAGGTTACTCAAACTTCTCTATTAAACACTGCTATGTGATGACATTTCATTATTAAATTATAAAAAAAAGTGTGTTCTCTGGAAAGATGGGGCGCCATCTAATACCTTTTTGATGGGCAGGTGTGTCGAGTAATAAAGTAAAAATACTTATTTACTAGGGGTCTCGTGAGATTAAAACGTGACGATATTTCTCGTCAGGCTTAAACCTCGCGGGGCAAAAAAACAGTTAAGTGTGGACTTTTTAAGAGGGATTTGGCAACCCAATAGAGTATGGTGGCTGAGCAGTGAGAGATCTCAGCAGAAGAGGAAAATCTGGGTATTTGTATAGAAGATGCTTCTGCTACTTTTAAGTTGTATATCTGGCTGCATTTTGGCTCCAGTGGAAACAATAAACGGTAACAGAGAGCCCAACAAGACACAAACCATATATAAATACTGTAAGTTAATCCTACACGTGACTGTTTCATAGGCAGCTGTACTAATCCCTTAGCTCTGTACTGTATTAAAAACATGTTCTGTCTCTGTTTCACTTCAAGCATAGTCTTAATATGACTGGTTATGGTTCTGCATAGTTTAATTACAAGAGATTCAGGAGAAAAAAACACAAACCCTAGTCTTAATATGACTGGTTGTGGTTTGCACTTATTGTTTGCACTATATAAGACCTAGAAAAGTTTTATTTGTATTTTTTTTATTATTATTTCTATTTCTTATAGAATTAATGTGTAAGAGAAACCAGTCTGTTAAGTTTGCGTTATATGATTTTGTCAAATAAAACTCTAGTTTTTAAGCCATTTTTCATTTTTGATCTTTTCTTTAAAAATATATTTTTAAATCTTGTCTTGTCTCGTTCTCGTGAACCCAGTATCGTGTCTCATCTCGTGATATTAGTGTCTCGTCACACCCTTATTAATTACCTTAGTTAAGGAGAAATGTTGTTTTCCTATACTTTACTGGAGTAATTATTTATTTTTTAGATAACTTTTTACTTCATTTTCTTACATTTACACACAATTATCTGAACTTTCTACTCCTTACATTTAAAAATAGCCTTGTTAAGCTTTTAGTCTTAATGTTTTTTCCTCTTACACTACTTTTACTTTTATACTTCAAGTAGTTTTAAAACCAGTACTTTTACACTTTTACTTAAAAAGTATAAAGCTTGAGTTGATTCTTCAGCTTCAACAGAAGTATTTTAAACCGTAGTATCTATACTTCTACCTACAGAGTAATAAATGCCAATACTTTTCACACCTTTGCTGACTGGATGATTTGAGGAGCTGAGGTTCTTTCCAGCTTCTGCCAGAGTGTCTGTATGTTAGTTTGTAAAGAATGAACCAGTAGTCCTTGTAGAACTGTTAGAACTAAAGGTTGGAAAGCAGGGCGCAGTTCTCGCGAGCGTTGATCGCGGCCGCCTCGGAAAACTTAAAGAGGTCACATAAGACACACACGAATGCACGGGCATGGGATGTGCAAGGTGGGGTAAGGAGGTGATCAGCCAACATCCTAAACTTGCTAAATGCAATCAAATCCTCACAGCAATGCTCCATAATCTAGAAAAAGTCTTTCCTAGACAGTAGAGACAGTTACTCCAGCAAAAGCAGGATAAACGTCTGTCAATACTCTTGATTTTAGAGGAATGAATGAATAAATAAATGAATGAATAAATGAATGAGCAGGTCTCCCAATATTATATTGTACATCTAATAAAGACAGGGTTCATACACTTTTTAACCAATAAATTTCCATGATTTTTTCATGGCTTTTCCATGCCTTTAAAGCCCCACTAGGTAGGATTGAGATTTTGTGCTCGTAATAAATGTAATAAATGTTTCAGGTGGATTAGTTTCTTTTTTCTCGTTTTCTGGCTTTCACAGACATATTCGGTCTCTTTCCAGCTTCTGCCAGAGTGTCTGTATGTTAGTTTGTAAAGAATGAACCAGTAGTCCTTGTAGAACTGTTAGAACTAAAGGTTGGAAAGCAGGGCGCAGTTCTCGCGAGCGTTGATCGCGGCCGCCTCGGAAAACTTAAAGAGGTCACATAAGACACACACGAATGCACGGGCATGGGATGTGCAAGGTGGGGTAAGGAGGTGATCAGCCAACATCCTAAACTTGCTAAATGCAATCAAATCCTCACAGCAATGCTCCATAATCTAGAAAAAGTCTTTCCTAGACAGTAGAGACAGTTACTCCAGCAAAAGCAGGATAAACGTCTGTCAATACTCTTGATTTTAGAGGAATGAATGAATAAATAAATGAATGAATAAATGAATGAGCAGGTCTCCCAATATTATATTGTACATCTAATAAAGACAGGGTTCATACACTTTTTAACCAATAAATTTCCATGATTTTTTCATGGCTTTTCCATGCCTTTAAAGCCCCACTAGGTAGGATTGAGATTTTGTGCTCGTAATAAATGTAATAAATGTTTCAGGTGGATTAGTTTCTTTTTTCTCGTTTTCTGGCTTTCACAGACATATTCGGTCTCTTTCCAGCTTCTGCCAGAGTGTCTGTATGTTAGTTTGTAAAGAATGAACCAGTAGTCCTTGTAGAACTGTTAGAACTAAAGGTTGGAAAGCAGGGCGCAGTTCTCGCGAGCGTTGATCGCGGCCGCCTCGGAAAACTTAAAGAGGTCACATAAGACACACACGAATGCACGGGCATGGGATGTGCAAGACTGGATATAGTTTGTGTCTTGCTATTATTTTATGGCCATATCACGCACACACACACACACAACTCACACACACACACACACACACACACAAAACTCACACACCCGCACCCACAGCCAGTACACACCTCCTCTCCGTTCTTGTCGGTGTTGCGGCCGGACCAGAACAGGTGTGCGCAGATGCTGACGGCCCGGCACTGGTCAGGCTTCTTCAGCAGCTTGGAGGCGGCCAGGGCGCACTGCGTACGCAGCGGCTCGTGGTTCTCCTCGCTGAAGCAGCGCATGCGCTCGAACGTGCCGATGATGAGGGTAATGGCAGCCAGCTGGGCTTTAGAGTCACTGATCTCATCTTCATACAGAGAGAAAGCCTGAGGGCAGAGAGAGAGAGACACACACCACACACACACACACACAGGAATAAAGATTTATTTCATCACTTATTTATTTATTTATTTCAATTTTCAGTCATTTCCAAATCCCAGATACAAAATCCCCGTCACTGCACCAGAGCTGGAATGTGCTTGCTACAAGTCACATAACTCCACTATATACTGTATAATGTTAAAATTGGCACTATGTCTCTGCACAGCTAGATGGAAATATATATTTACACGGTACAGCTGTGCAATCTGGCCTAAAAAAAAAACATTAGATTTTTGACTAGAGATGACAAATAAATGGTTCAAAATCTTTATTTTGTTTTTACTTAAATTGAAATGAAACTAGGAATAAGCTTTTAGATGAAACGGCATAACATACCATTGTAAATATTGAGAACATACTGTACCTTTTAGAAAACCTTAATTCTATATATATTATTTAACTGAGATAGAAACATAAAATTTAAAAGTATTTAAATTTAATAAATAATCCCGCATCTGCTGACCTGCCACAGGCAGAAGGTATAGATCCCTCCCTCAGAAAAAGTCTGTGGGCTAATCCTACTGTGTACTGACTGAGGTTCTCAACCAACAGACAAAAAAAGTGGATCTTCGAATAGATTATCTGCTGTGAGGGGCTCTGGTGGGGGTTAACATGTTGCTACAATGAAGGTTTCCTTATTGTGATGCTACAATTAGGGAGATCCAAACGGCTCATAGAAGCATACTACTCCTGACGCCAAATTCTTTTAGCTGATTCACAGAAAAAAGGATGCATGATTTTTTTTTTGTGCTTTAAAGGTTTGAAGTAGCTTTGAGACCCAAGCGCAAATACAAAATAAAAAATAGTTTTGCATAATATGTTCTCTTTAAGATTGGAGTAAAAATAATAATACTGGGCAGATATAATCCGATTTTGGTAGATATGTCATGGAAAATGACAAGAGTATGTAGAGTATATTTCTTAAAGATAAATTTGACACTGCATGTCCTGCAATTTGACTAGTGCACATGTGCACATTGTGATAACTCGGGGTAAGCGATATGGTCCTAAAATAATATCTAAATATTGAATGCTATTCTTGCGATAACGATACTCTTGGCGATATGACAAAACACTAAATAAAAAATATATATATATCTCTCAAAAATACACTACTGTAACAAAAATAAATAAATAAGTAATGCATATGATATGACATGCCACACCCCTAACTGAGATATTAAAAATGCAATATATATATATATATATATATATATATATATATATATATATATATATATATATATATTTAGATTTGTAACAATTGTAAGTCAATGGTCCAGAATGTCATGATACTAATAATGCACTCTAAATATCTCCATATATCCAGGATTAAAGTAAAATAAATGATACTAGACAGATATAATCTGTCTCTAGTAGATATATAATGGGAAATGAGAACAGTGTGAATTTTTCTTTTGCTAAAAACAGTAAAAAAAAAAAAGAAAAAAAAGAAAAGTAGTACCCTGATATGATAATTTGGGGAGGGTGATTTGGCACAATATTTCAGGGTATAAGATCATTCACAACATAAAAAATGTTGCCAATATTATTGAGTACGATACGATAGTGATAACGAAACTGTAGTGATGTAGTGATATTGAGAAGTTATAAGCTTATGAATAAAGGTGCTTCAAATGGATCCTAGAAGGACTGTCTTTGTAAAAGAGATAACAGAGATGAATGTGAAGAATTCATTCATAAAGATTCAACTTAAGTCAAGGGAAGATTCCTCAAGACTTCTTCGAAGGATTCTTCAAACTCACACATCTCTATTAGAAGAGGAAGAAGGACAAGGACAACTTATTAACTGTTTGTACTATATAAAATAATATATATATATATATATATATATATATATATATATATATATATATATATATATATATAATATTTGACCTCTAGTTTAAATCCATCAGTGTATTTATTAAACACACTGAACATGTACGGTTCTTCTAGAGCAGGGGTGTCCAAACTTTTTTTGTTGGGGGCCAGAAGGAGAAATATATTTGAAGTCACGGGCCACAGACTCTGTAATAAAACAAATAATGAAATATACCACTTTAAATAATACATTTTCCTGATTATTTACTTTACACACCATTTTACTTGACTTACTATCTTTATCTTTAACAGTGTTGTGTAAACTAAGATTTTTCAAATTGATGTTTAATTTCATGATGTCTCTTCATATTAATATTTTAGACTCTTTGGCCCGTTTTTCTGCACTAGAAATGCGCACTCTCTCCGCTTTTAGACTCTTTGGTCCGTTTGACACCTAGCGTTTAAACTTTGAATCTCACATTATAAAAACCTGCTTAACAGCGGGCCAACTTTCATTTTATTTCTGAAGTACCTCTCGGGCCGCTCCAAAAAAGGAATGACTAATAGTGAAAGAACATTCTCTAAACATGATTTTCCTAATGCGTCCTCTTGCTCTGCTGATCCACAGCTCGTGAAGGCCAACACCGCACAAGTGTCCACCTACCATCCTTGCTCATCCTCACAGTGACTCACTCTTACATCACACCACCACCACACTCCCAAACATGCCGCAGGCACGCCGAGGGCCCGGAGCCGGGGAACGGAACAACAGTACCTGGGACATGAACTCGTACGCCACGGTCTCGTGGTTCTCGAAGCCGATCTCCCCGGCGGCCAGCGCCCCCTGCAGGAAGAGTCTGAGGGGAAGCTCGGCCAGCTCGGCCTTTATCAGCGCGCTGATGGTCTGGTGGGCGAAGGAGAAGATCTTCTGGCACTTCTTCTCCCATTTATCATCCTGCAGGAGAGAGGAGAGCGCGGAAACATTCAGCCGACAGCCAGACCCCCTTCCATTCTCTCTAAACCCCCCTCAGCCAAACCGTGACTCACACCAGTGGGCTGCCTGGCATTACCAGCAAAAAGCCGGGCTCAAGAGCTCAGCCTGGCGTCACGGAAAAGGAACATACAAAATTACACTCTTTCACTCTGGAGTTTTAGAAGTTTCTGCTAAAAAAACTAAAAAAAAAAAAAAAATTAATAATAATAATAATAATAATAATAAAATAAAAAAACTCCAGACTGAAACGGTCACAGTATAAAAAATAAATAAATACAAATAAAAATAAAGGATTAAATTATTCATTATTATTTCTGAGAATAAACAAGAGCGAGATCTAAAATTATATTTTGTTTTGTGTAATAATAAGCAATAACATTAAAATATTAAAGTAGTATTGTAGTATTGCTACCAGATAGAAGTATAATAGTTTATGGTTGAACTGTTCACAAAAAAAAAAAAAAAAATCTGGTATTAACATGAGGAAAGCTAATAACTTACTAATTATACTTTCATATCAATAAACCAATAAAGAGATATATATGTAATTACATATCTCCATGAGCAGTGTAAGAACAGTACTTTAAATTAGTCACGCTCACATAGCGCTTTTGTATCTTTATAAACACCCAAAGAAACTTTGGTATTGTTCTCAATTATTGTCAAAATAATAAAATTTTATTCTCAAAATCTGAAATTTTCCTCAAAATAGTTACAAACTTATTCTCAAAACATTTCACGCTTAATTCTGGAAAACATTACATTGTTCTATACATTAAGAATTTATTCACTAAATATTACGTTTATTCTAGATATATTATAACTTTATTCTTAAAATAATATGATTTTACACTTAAAATATTACAACTTTATTTTTGAAATATTATGACTTTATATATTTAAAATATTAACACTATTCTTGAAATATTATGACTATATATTTAAAATATTAATAATTTATTCTTGAAATATTATGAATTTATATATTTAAAATATTAACACTTTATTCTTGAAATATTATGAATTTATATATTTAAAATATTAATAATTTATTCTTGAAATATTATGAATTTATATATTTAAAATATTAACACTTTATTCTTGAAATATTATGAATTTATATATTTAAAATATTAGCACTTTATTTTTGAAATATTATGAATTTATACATTTAAAATATTAACACTTTATTCTTGAAATATTATGAATTTATATATTTAAAATATCAGCACTTTATTCTTGAAATATTATGACTATTTTTTAAATACTGACACTTTGTTCTTCAAATATTATGACTAATCTACTTTTTATTTTCTTTTATTTTATTATTGGCCCGTAAATACTATTGTAGCAGAAACAGGAAAGATAAGCTTGTAAAAGTTTTTTTAAAGGCTTTCAGGCTTTTTAGAAAGAATTTATATAGTTATAGACTTTTATTTTGGTTCTGTGATAAAAGGTTTCCATTTGGTACTGAAAGCCTGTGCTGTCAGTAGAAAACGGAACACCAATACTCTAAAATATGCAAATCAGAGGAAGATCACAGGGGGACATAATCTGTTCTGAAGAGCAGATCAGACATCCCGGCACTAACACAGCTAACGTCACTCTGCATTTTCAGTTACAACAATCACAAGCTTTATTGCACTTTTACAGAATAAATCAGTATTAGAATAAGAGTTTATCCTGCTTTTGTTGGAGTAAATGTAGGACAGAAGATTTTGGAACAGTGCTGTGAGGATTTGATTGCATTCAGTGACAGGTGTGTTAGTAAGGTCATTCAAACAGTTGGAAACTTAATGATTCATTTAAAGTATTTAGTGTGGTTAAATAAAACCTATGTTTTTCTTCATAGTTTGTAAGACTTCAGTAATAATCTACATTGCAGGACATATAAACATAATTAAAAAAAAAAAACACTTAAATAAAGGTGTGACTGGTACTGTATTTCCTATGTTTGTTTTCTAATAACTCCTCTCTAAGCTATGAAACATATATAACAGGTTTATATTGAAGAAAAGCTATGAAACATATACAGGGGTTGGACAATGAAACCGAAACACCTGGTTTTATGCACATTAAATTCTGCCGTGATTTGAGCAGCCGTGGTTTTATGTTTTTTGGATACAATCTGGGTTAGCACCCGAACATCCCTTTCAGACAGCTTCCACAGATGCGGCAGCAAGCAATGTGTGCAATTAATGAAGATTGGCCAACAGGCTGCTCCAATTTAGCCATGAAGCCTCCCACACTAAAATGACAGGTGTTTCAGTTTCATTGTCCAACCCCTGTACAACAGGTTTATATTAAAGAAAACACTGATTGTTTTAGTGTTCAAGGAGTGAAAATGTTAAACAGGTAGATTGAACACATACCGAGGACGAGTTGTCTTTGTAGCGGAAGGCGAGCTGATAGGCGGCGAACACTAGAGGGGGCAGCGTGTAGCGGATCCTCTGATTACCCCCAGCGCCGAAATGCTTCCTGGCTGTGTTTAAAATCTGTGGGAGGCACAAATCAAGAAGAAAATATAGGACAAGTGTGAATAATTCATAACTGTGACACAGTGTGATCGCCTCAGCGCTCATCTGCTGATCCACGAGACTCAGCACTCATTAGAGACTAATTAGGCCACTTCTGGGTTTGTGTTGTCAAACTGCACATCCTGCGTATCCTGCTATCATTTCTACAAATCTCCATTTACAGAGATATTAACATACCTACACTAACTAATACACTACACTACACACACCGACCAAGCTAAAATACACCCCATTACATTTAACGCTTTGAACTCTTGGCTGTTTTGGTGTGTTTTTTTCTCCGTTTTTGTTGTCAGTTCCTCTTTTAGGTCTTTTAACACAGTAATTATATCAGACAGACACATGGCCTGATCTCTTTTACTCCAGAAGCCATACGGCTGCTCAAACATATAATCATTTAAAATGTAAAAGGAAGCAGAATTGTTATATTTTCCTGGAACTGGCCGTTTATGTCAAAACTTTACCAAGCGCCTGTTTTTTTTTTTTTTACTTTTTTTTTTTAATGTATAGACTTTAAATATATTCACACCTAAGATATTGTGGCGTGAGGAGGCGGGAGAACCGTGGGTCCGCCCCACGCCGGAGCGTACAGTGCTGTCTGTCCCAGCTGGTCCGCATCAGGACTGATCAAGCTGCCAGCTGGGAGGGACAGGCATAAAAACTCAGCCTCAGCTCACTCAAGAGAAGGACTTTACTGGGGAGCTGAGGCCGCACGGACCTTTGAAATACTTAAGTTATCTCTACAGACTCTAGAGCCCCATTGGGCGGAGTTATGTTTGTTTAAGTTCCTTTGGGTGTGGTGGAGGGCATTTTCTGAGCCAAATAAAGGTATGATTTGAGTTCATTTACTCCCCGTGTTTGTGTATCTCTGTACTTTCTACTACCGGGTCACAGTGGCCACGCCCCTAACCCCAGGGGCCTGCCACAATATATTTTCAAAAATGGTGAGACTAGAGTGTTTATGAGTTTAAATCATATGAATATTGATGATTTGAGTTCATTACATGGCTTATTAATTACTACTTTGACAAAATACATGGAGAAACAGCATCAGGCGGATTTATTTTTCTTGATAATCAATAATCACACCTCTAGGATACATGTAGATACTAAAAACCTGACACTAAGAGCAGCCTATACCTTTCAGTATTTTAATCAGGACACACAAAGAAAACTAGTTACAAAAAT
Source organism: Astyanax mexicanus (assembly GCF_023375975.1). Lineage (NCBI taxonomy): Eukaryota > Metazoa > Chordata > Actinopteri > Characiformes > Acestrorhamphidae > Astyanax > Astyanax mexicanus. The sequence goes on along the minus strand of NC_064430.1, from coordinate 28,290,890 downwards.
TTAAACTTTTTAGTCTAAATTAATAAAAACGTTTAGTTCAAAATATCTACTTAGTAAAAATGTGCAAGTAAAATAAAAACTATATAAAGTAGTGCGCACACCATACCTAGCTTTAGTTTGAGTAAAGCAGGTAGTTTCACACTTTTTCTGTGGACACTGAGTCATTTTCTGATATTATTTGGCTTAAAATATCATATAAATATGTTTGAAGCACTAAAGATAAACATTAAATAAATATTGGTTGGGGAAGGAGATCTCATCACTTTTTAAAGTGTTTTTCTCAATGGGTTTCTTGTAGATTTAGCTTTACTACACTGGGATGTCATTGCTATTTTTAGAAAGAGTAAGTTGTGCCCTTTCTAACCATATATGGATTATGTTTATGTGTGAAGGGATTCCTGAGTAATTAAGCTGAGAACACAAGGTGCGTCCGTATGGTTCTACGAGTTAATCTGCAGCAGGCTGAGTCTCCCGAAGAGCCTTTTCACTGCCCTCAGACCAGACCGGAAGATTTAATGCACCTCAATAAAATGCTTTAATTAAAGTCGTTAAAATGAAAACAGTCAAATCACAATATTGGATGAACGACTTATTACTTAGCGCTTTTCTTGACACTTTGATTTCTGTTTTGAGGGGTTTTCAGTTTTTCTTTTTTTGAGCTTCTTAAACTTTTAATCAGCTGATAAAATGGGTATTTCAGTTAAATACTTGTTTTTTTAATTAACTGCCTGCTCATTGTTTTTGTCTCTTGCTCTTTTTTTTTATATAGTGAAGCTCTACTCACAACCTTCTTAAGATCCAAAAGTGTAAATTTTAACTAGTTTAAATGATTTTGATCGTTAAAAAAGTTACTTTATTTCAGTAATTCAGATGAAAATGTGAAATTCATATATTATATAGATGTATTACACACAGAGTGATCTATTTTAAGCATTTATTTCTTTTATTCTTGATGATTATTTTTAAGCTTACAGCCAATGAAAACCCTAAAATCTCAGTCTCAGAAAATTACAATAGTAAAATTAATATTAATGAGACCAACTGATACTTTTGTCAGAGTGGGCAGTGTGCCAAGTCCTGCTGGAAAATGAAATCTGCATCTCTATAAAAGTTGTCAGCAGAGGGAAGCATGAAGTGCTGTAAGAACTGCACTGACTTTGGACTTGATAATAAAACACAGTGGATCAACACCAGCAGATGACATGACTCTCTCCAAACCATCACTGATCATCAGTACATTTTACATTTCATTTAAAGGAAATCAAGGGATCAGAGTCTGGAGGAAGAGTGGAGAGACACACAGTCCAAACTGCTCGAGGTCTAGTGTGAAGTTTCCACCAATCAGTGATGGTTTGGAGAGACATGTCATCTGCTGTTGTTGATAATTTTCTGGAATAAAGTAACTTTACAATGATATTCAATTTTTTGAGATGAACTAGTATATCGTCGCTGTCCAGTGAAAAACACTTATCTCCAAAACAGCAACTTTACATGAGAGAGAAAAAAACCTTGTAAACTTTAACTGGAAGTCAATGTGAAAAGAGTTTATTTCAGGTCATTATTAAGAAATTCAAGAAATGTTGGCCCAGTGTAAAGAACAGTTCGTCTCAAATTATATAGTAAACTGAAAATCAACAAAAATGGAGATAAGTGTTTTTCATTGGACAGCGACGATATATATCTCCACTATCCATCAATAAATCGACTGCAAAATAAATAGACCACAAGTAAACGTGACAAACTCGCGTGATTAATGCAGTCGTTGTTCATATCCTGCATCTGCTGCATCACAGGCAACAATTTGTAGATACAAACGGCATTACTCATAACGACTCTAACCGAGCGCAGAGAGTCCTCCAGCATGAGCTGGAAACGCTCCAAACGAGCCAGGATGAATGTTAATGTTCTGTGAGTGTTCTGATAAATCACAAACAGTCTAATCATCTCAAATAAAACACTGCAGCAGACAAAACAGCATGAAGGAAGAACTGCTGTTAATTACTGTTAAAAACTCAAGCTATAATAAGCACTCAAAAATAACAAGTACTCTAAATGTGGATCTAATAATCCACTGTTAGAAAAACTAAGAAAGGGGGGTGATACGTTTCATTTCAGTGTGTAATTAGTGCTGATTATCTGGATAATTTACAGTATATTTAGATAAAAAAGTCACTGGATAAAATATGGGGGAGTATTTATCAAAATGCAATCCTTTATATTGCAATAAATATTGTGTATTGCACAAATGCGCTTAAAATAGAAAACATTATGAGACGCCAATCAATATATTGCAAGTATAAAGTTTCTTGGAATATGTATAAAAAGCTGTTAGTGAACCACTAGTTATGATTCTGCATTACATAAACAATATGATTCATCAAAACACCCACAGCTACTGCAGCATCAGAGAACAATCACAACACATAATACAATCTGCATATCATTTACAGTGTTTGTTCTAACGCTATATAGAGATAATTACAGGTAGACAATCTAAATGATCACTGACTTTATGATGATTTGGGTTTAGTATTCTAATGATATATAGATTTAATTACAGGGGGACACTCTCTCTGGTCACTGAGTTTATTTAACATTAGGATACTAAACTCAAACATAAAATCAGTGTTCAGTGAAAGTGTCTAACTGTAACTAACTCTATATAACATTAGAATAAACGCAAATAAATATTGAGTTAATTACATTTAGACACTCTCACTGATCACTGATTTCATGTTTATTTGGGTTTATTTATTTTAATACTATATAGAAATAAATACAGGTAGATACTCTCACTGATCACCAACTATGTTTATTTGGCTTTACTCTAAATGTTGTATAGAGTTAATTACAGGTAGACACTCTCACTGACCACTAATTTTATGTTTATTTGGGCTTCTTTATACTAATGTTATATAGGGTTAATTGCAGGTAGACACTCTTACTGACCACTGACTTTATTAATGTTAATTTGTGTTTAATATTTTAATGTTGTATAGAGTTAATTACAGGTAGACACTCTTTTACTGATCATTGACTTTATAAATGTTTATTTAGGTTTAGTATTCTAATGTTATATAGAGTTAATTACAGGTAGACACTCTCACTGATCACTGACTTTAATAATGTTTATTTGGGTTTATTTATTCAAATATCATTTAGAGTTAATTACAGGTAGACACTCTCACTGATCAATGCCTTTATTAATGTTAATTTGGGTTTATTTATCTTAATGTTATATAGAGTTAATTACAGGTAGACACTCACTGATCATTAACTTTAATAATGTTTATTTGGATTTATTTATTCTAATGTTAATTACAGGTATACACTCTCACTGATCACTGACTTTATGTTTATTTGGGTTTATTCTGATTTGACACACAGGTAGACACTTTCGCCAACAACTGACTTTGTGTTTAATTGTGGGTTTATTTATTCTAATGTTATATAAAATTAATTATAGGTAGATACACTCACTGACCACTGACTTCAATAATGTTTATTTGGGTTTATTATTCTATTGTTATATAGAGTTAATTACAGGTAGACACTTTCACTGATCACTGACTTTTTTTTTTTTTTGCTTTAATCTAAATGTTATATAGAGTTAATTACAGGTAGACACTCGCACTGACCACTGACTATGTTTATTTGGGTTCAGTATTCTAGTGTTATATAAAGTTAATTACAGGTAGATACTCTCACTGACCACTGATTTTATTAAAGTTTATTTGCGTTTAGTATTCTAAAGTTATATAGAGTTAATTACAGATAGGCACTCTCACTGATCACTGATTTCATTAATGTTTATTTGGGTTTAGTATTCTAATGTTATATAAAGTTAATTACACGTAGACACTCTCACTGATCACTGACTTTTTTAATGTTAATTTGGGTTTAGTACTCTAATGTTATTCATATAAATTTTATAGTATTAGATGATGAAATAAACAATACCAACCAGGTACTGCTGGTCTGGGTCCTCTGAGTGCAGCAGGTGGATGAAGCGTCCCACCAGGCTTTGCTCCTCAGCGAAGTCCTCTGGGTCTGGGTCTTCTGCTGGCTGGTCCGGCTGGTCCTGGATCAGTGTGGATACCAGGTTCAGGATGGCATCCACCTGCAGAGAGACAGAGAGTGGGTCAATAAACGGAAACGATGACTCAGGATGAGCATTAGCACATCTACAAAATAAAAGTGAAGGGATTTATTCAGTGACCTGTGACCCCAACAGAACCAATCAGCACAAAGCAGATTTTAAATGCGCTCTGATCTGATTTAGATAGTAAGAGGTTAATTTTGTTATAATGGGGTGAGCGTTTATCTGTGTGACCCAATATGACTTTAATATATACTCACAACATTCTGAAATGAGCGTGTGATGCTTGGAAAGACTTTAAAACACTACTCATGTGTGTCAGAATAGGTGCCAAATATCATGGGACACGATCTAGAACTGCCACCCATATCCATCTGTTTGTATAAACAATTCTAGGCAGACATTACTGGTCACAGTTATTATTAGGGCTGGGCAATATTATATCGTATACAATATATCGTGAGACAGAAATATCATGATATTAATAATCCATATTGTGATAATAGGGCTGTTCTGTATTAAAAGTAGTCTATTATTTACTGTGAAGCTTTAAGTGTATTTATTGCATAATTGTTTTAGTTTGCAGTTTATATGCATGCACTAAATATTCTGCAATAGTTTTTGCTGCATTATATAATTTTATGCTATATTATTTATTTTGTCACATTATGATTATACTGTTATACTATTATAATATATTCCTGAAATTAATGAATTATTTTAGTTTTCCTATATCGCCAATATATCGTTATTGCAAAAATACCCTGAAATATCGTGATATTATTTTAGAGCCATATCGCCCACCCCTAGTTATTACCACTCACTGTACTGTCTACTCTGGACAGTAATGCCTTCTATGACGTATTCCCAGTACACAGGTGACACTGTGCATTAAGAAATGATCATTACTGGTGTCGTATTTCTGTACATTCACAATAGCAGTGATTTGTCGACTCTCGTGGGCAACGTATTGTGACAATATTGTATAACGAAATGCCCTGTGATTCCCACTCCTATTCATATGAGCGGACTGGCCATGGTTCATTCATACTCGCACAATAACACCTAACAACTTTTTGGCATGCTTTAGCTCTCCTTTTTTTACCTTTCCTTTATCGTCTTTTAAATTTACATACAATGTTTCTTTGGCAGATACGCAACAAAAAATACAATTGTGAATTATCTTTTTCTATCAAGCAGCAAAAAAAGTTTTCTAAATATAATGTGATTCATTGCACACGATACTGCAAGTCTTACAATGTGACTATTGCACATGTACACATTGCCATATCTATGTTGAAACAGCATACAGTGCTGTCAAAAAGTATTTGCCTCTTCTACAGATTTCTTCTGTTTTTGTTTTTTAAAACTAATTTTGATATCAGACAAATATAACCTGAATAAAAATAAGTGTTTAAATGGTAATTGCATTTATTAAGGAAATACATCCATACAAACCAACTTGACTCTGTGAGAAAAAGTATAATCTAAATCTAAAAACTTGGTGATGTTTTTCTTGACAGCAACAACTTCGATTTAGCTTTACTGATAACTGGCAATGAGTCTTTCTCAACTCTGTGGAGGAATTTTGGTCCACCCTTCTTTACAGAACTGTTTTATTTCAGACACTTCATTTTGCTGTTTTTGAGTAATTCCTAGGTGGACCTGCTGGTGTGCTTTGGATCATTGTCCTGGTGCAGAACCCAAGTACACCTGAGCTTGAGGTCACAAACTTATGGCTGGACATTCCCCTTCAGGATTCTCTGGTAGAGAGCAGAATTCATGGTTCTATAAATTAAAGCAAGTTGTCCAGGCCCTGAAGCATCAGATCATCACTATACAAACACCATGTTTGACTGAAATTAGGTGCTTGATTATAAGCTAGATGTAATGGGACATATCTTACTTTTGTTTCATCCTGGACTTTTTGGCAAATGTGAGAAGGGTCTTTGGTCTTTGTGTTCTTTTTGTCAAAGGTGTTTTTTTGCAATGTAACTCTCCCATTACGAGACAATTCTGCCCAGTTTCTTTCATTTTATTGAATCATTAACACTGACCACAAGTGAGGCAGGTGAGACCTGCAGTTCTTTAGTATCTGTAATTGCTCTGGGTTCTTTTTTTGTGACCTCCTGGATGAGTCGTCCATGCCCTTTTGGAGTAATTTCAGTAGACTGGTCACTCCTGGGAAGGTTTACCAGTGTTCCATGTTTTCTCCATTTGTGAGTAATAGTTCACTTTGGTTCGCTGTAGTCTCAAAGCTTTAGAAATGACTTCGTAACCTTTTCCAGACTGATAGATGACAAATGACTTTATTTTCTCATGTTTTCTTGAATTTCTTCAGATCTGGGCATAATGTGTAGTTCTTCAGACTAGCTCACAAGATGTGCATTATTCAGAAAATATAAACTCTTTTGTTTCACTGTATTTATGTTTACCTGCATCTGTTCTACTGGGATCTGCTGTTTTTTTTTTAGTAAAATAGTAAAAAACTATTATTGGAGAAAAGTATGTAATAATGGGACTAGTACATAGTTAAAACACACACACACAGACCCTGAAACTTTTACATTCTGTAAAAATGTACTGAACAATTCTGTTTGTAGAAGCATTGCGACTCAATGTTGTTGAAGCTCCAAGTTCACACAGATGAAAGACTACAATAACAAGGACACCACTGGCTTGCAATCGACCTCTGCCTTTAAATTATTAAAAAACTTCAGTTCTTGTAGATAAAATCCTCCCTTAGCTCATGCACTGAAGATCAGACTGTGAAGCAGAGAAAAGGCTGTAGAAATGAAGACTAAAGAACATTTTGAGGAAATCAGAGATAAAGTTTTAGACACACAAAATCCAAAAAGGCTATGAAACAATTATTAATCAAAGTTGTCGGATCTCTTAGTGAGAAGCTGCAGAAACTTTATAGACAAGGCTGTTCCACAAAACACTGCAACAGAGTATAAAGAATTTTTTTTTGAGATGCACTAGTATGTACAGGTGTTGGACAATGAAACTGAAACACCTGGTTTTAGAGCACAATAATTGATTGTGGTGACGGACAGTTCTGGTGGAAACAGGAGAGTTGAGGTGCACATTGAATTCTGCGTGATTTGATCAGCCGTGGTTTTATGTTTTTTGGATACAATCCGGGTTAGCACCCGAACATCCCTTTCAGACAGCTTCCTCTTACAGCATCCACAGTTAATCCTGTTGGATGTGGTTGGTCATTCTTGGTGGTTAATGCTGACATTACCCTGGATACCGTGGCTCTTCATACATCACAAAGACCTGCTGTCTTGGTCACAAATGCTCCAGCAAGATGTGCACCAACAATTTGTCCTCTTTTGAACTCTGGTATGTCACACATAATGTTGTGTGCATTGCGATATTTTAAGCAGAACTGTGCTCTTACCCTGCAAATATACCTTCACACTCTGCTCTTACTGGTGAAATGTGCAGTTAATGAAGATTGACCACCAGGCTGCTCCAATTTAGCCATGAAACCTCCCAGACTAAAATGACAGGTGTTTCAGTTTCATTGTCCAACCCCTGTATGTGTGTGTTTTCCAGTGTGAATGACGTAATTAATAATGCATACCTGCTCCTGGGCCACGATGGTGGTGTTGTAGTCCAGGGTGTTGCTGAGGACGTAGCAGCTCATGCTCTTGCGTGACTCATAATCGAAATACTCGAAGAGCGGTGGGAAGTGTTTGAGCTGCAGCACAGTCAGGATGTTATTGTAGGTGTCCACGGGAATTTTCAATAGCCTGGTCAGCTCCTTGGAAACGGCGCTGCTGGTCGCAATGCTGCACAAAGAGATATGGATTAAAACCGGGGGAATAAACAAATACGAGTAAACAATGGCTGCGTTCCAAATGGATTCCTACTTCCTCATTAATTCTGTGCTGCAAATTTAGAAACTGCTTGGTTAAGTAATGAGTAGAAGCACATCCTAACACAATAACAGGAAAAGTTACATTTCAAGAGTAATGCTGATGATTTTATAAAGTTTATGAAGTTTATTTAGACCAACATCGTCATCGTACACTGTCCTGTCAATCATACACAATGGTGTGACATAGGCATCAACTTCTAAAAGACTGACAGCTGATTGGTTTGTTGGATATATTGTGCTGTATCAACATATAACATACTGTACTGAGGTTTTATGCCTCTATTCCTATTATTTAACCCTCCTGTTATGTTAATTTGTCAGGAACAGAAATGCTGTTCCAAGGTCAAATTGACCCGGTGCATGTTTAATTACACAAGCAGAGTAATTATTTCATTACTAACTCCATTACTAATTATTCTATTAATATTAAGTACAACCGTGTTCCTTATCTATAACAGGTAATGCTTAAATAAGGATAATTCACTAATTTGGCATATGTTCAAACTTTTTAATGTTTCACTACTTTTTTACTTTTGAAAGACCAACATATAAAACACAATAGTTTTATATAACATTGAAACATAACACTGCATATTATATTTTCATATTATATGTTGATTAATTGATTAAGTTGATTAATTATTATATGTTAATTAAATTAGTTGTTAAATAAGGCAAGCAGAAGTTGTTTCATACTGAAAAAAATACTTTTAACTATATTTCCTAGATATTCAAACTTTAAAACGGGTCAATTTGACCCAGAACATAACAGGAGGGTTATTATAAAAATGAAACATTTGTCTGAAAGCTGATTTTTTTTCCCCACACATTTGCATTTAATTGACTTCAGCCAAAATGTATTTTTGCCTTGGTTTTTAAAGCAAAGCAATTAGACCATACAATCATACACACTACACTTGCTTTAACCCAATCATGCAGTAAACACACAGACACAAGTACGCTGTTATACAGTGAGAACACGTGCCCTGAGTGGTGGGTAGCCATTGCTGCAGTACACGGGAAGCAGTGAGTGTAATGCCAGGATCACACCACAGGATTTTAGCCCAGTTTTTCAGTTTCCGAGATTTTTTTTGTTGCCAGCCAACAAAAACGTCTGCTCAAAGGCAAATCTGGGATCTCTCTGTGCTATGTGTCATGTTAAATATCTGACCCAGTCTGTGACTGGGAGTAAGTTATATCACAGTGATATAGAGGGAGCCCGGGAGTGAGACCTCTATGAATGGGGTGAATGGAGAGAAAGCTAAAAACTTTAAAAATAAAAATAGGAATGATTTACTTGTTCTGAATATTCCTTTAATTTTAGAAAGTAAATTAATGTGTTTTACTAAAATTTTACTAAAAGAAAGCCAAGAAAGCATGCCTGTAAATATAAAGATGCTGCTAATTTGAGGTGATTGGTTGTGGTTGGAGAACTCATGCTGTTTAAAACCTCAAAGCATTATGTCTCCGGTGCTAAAACATTTGATATAGTTCTGTGTTGAGGACATATGTCTATAGTTTGTTGAGAAAAATCATCTCTACTACATAGACAACACACCTTCTTCAGGCATGTCCATGCACATTTTTCAACACCACAATGCAAAACCACATGCTGCACATATTACAACACAGGCACAGCTGTGTACTTGCATGTTAAACTTCTTGTTTTGAATAAATCATAAGTTGAGGAAATTCACCCAGTGAACCCAACAACAAAAAAAAGCGAGTGAAAGGATTTAAATCCTAAGGATGTAACTCCTCAAACTTTTAAACTGGAAAAAGAAAGAAGGCTGAATAGAATGGGAGGTTGCCCTGGGGATATATTAGTGGTAAATATCTGTATGAAGAATGATTAATCCTTTTTAATATGATGAAAAGATGGGATTTTAGCCACTTTTATCTGCTGTGTGAGTGTAGCCTTAGCCAGCTTGTCAACAACTGTTCACACAAATATAATCAGGCCTTTACACCCCAGTTACAAAAAGGAGGAAAAAGCAGAAAAGCCTTCAGAAAGCACAGATGAAACGCAATTCATAAAATCACAGCGTCTGGTAATGAAAGTACTGCGGGGAGGAGAGCGAAGCCCGTCAGAGGCCACGGCTGTTTCCTGGCTTTAAAAAGCAAAGTGCTAACAGAAAGGCTGAGCGCTGAATCAAAAGGAGCACAGCTCTGTGTTTTTTACAGCGTGTGGCATTTTAAAAGGCGTTGTCTCAAAAAAAAAGGGAGAACAAAAAAAAAAAAAAAAAAAAAGCTTTTCAAATCCGAGATGACCTATAGCCCATCTGCAGGAGCAGGGGAGTGAACCGCCGCCCCTGTAATCAAAGCCCAACAAGACCGAGCCGCTGCTCTCCCGCTCTCCTGCTCGACCGGCCGGGGTGACGGGGGTGGTGAGGAGTGCTGGGGGGTGCTGGGGTGGGTGGTAAGAGGTGCTCTTCCTCTATAATTACAGCAAAGTCTTTTCGCATGTTAATTTTCTTGGCTTTGAATACTGTACTTGTTGAAACACGAGGTGAGGAAATTCATAAAGCGAACCCGACAAAAATAAGAGGGACAGGATTTCAATCTGTAACCCTTTTAAACTGGAAAAATAAAACGGGCTGAACAGAACAGAAGGTTATCCGGGGTATATTGGTGTAAGTGGTAAACACCTGTATCATGAACATAATATGTGCTGACAAAAAATAAAGATAAAGAGCCCTGCAGGATAACATGCACGTCTGTGATGCAGCATTAATGCAGAAAAACACTGTATTTTTTGCAGTATAAGGCACACTTAAAATCCTTTCATTTTCCCAAAAATGGACAGTGTTATGTAAACGTTTAATTTCATGATGTCTTTTAATATAAAACTCCTTAATTACAGCAACTTTTAGACTCTTTGGCCCGTTTTTCTGTGCTAGAAATGCGCACCCTCTCCGCTTTTAGACTCTTTGGCCCGTTTCTGACACCTAGCGTTCAAACTTTGAATCTCACATTATAAAAACCTGTTTAACCACGGGCCAACTTTCATTCTATTTCGCGTGCCGCTCAAAAAAAAGAAAAGAAAACGGGCCGGAAATGGCCCGCGGGCCATTGTTTGGACTCCCCTGTGTTACTCCATTTAGTTGGTGGCTCAGGTGTTGCCCAGGTACCCCACGCTGATGGTGAGAATATCATAAGATTTGCACACAATTATTTCCCATTAGTAAAAATGAAATGTTATTACAAGAAAACTGTAGGACTCTTTAATAAGCTGCATTGTACAACCAGACTGAACAATCTGGAGTTGGAACAGTGTCAAGATCTCCCAAACTGTGGGAGTTATGCAGTGATATTTTGAGAAAAATAATAGGAAAAACACCTAGTAATTACTTTGCAAGGCACAACCACAATTTCACAGTTAAGAAAATGAATAGCAGCCAAATTAAAAACACCTCCCCAATTGTCCTGCAATTAACAGATGGGATTTCCAGATGGCAGAATCAAGTATAAGATAATGTGTTGGTATACTAATAACGTTTTAATGAATGTAATGAACTTTTATTAGTAGTAGCACTAGTTATTTGAATTATTTATTTTTGGAAGAATCATTTTATCATACTATAATCTAGAAACTAGGGATGTGCCATATCGAATCGTATCATTTTGAATGCAACAATATCACTTTTTTTTTATATTGTGAAAAATATTATACCCTGAAATATTGTGCAATATCACCCATTCCTATTGATCACATCAGGGTGTTACTTTTTTTTTTTTCATTTTGTGTTTTTAACAAAAGAAAAATGCACACTGTTCTAGTTTCTTATTATATATCTACTATATTTCTTCTGAAAATGTATTAAAAATAAAAAACGAACTCTCAAGAAAACTTTTTTCACATGGTTATAATGGGGTATTTTGTGTAAATGTTTTAAGGAAAGAGATTAATAAAATACAATTTGGAATAAGGCTGTAACGTAACAAAACGTGGAAAAAGTGAAGCGCTGTGAATACTTTCCAGATGCACTGTTTCTGATTGTCTTCACTGAGAGCAGAGCTTTTTTTAGGCAATGCTAGACAGACGTTAATTTAGATCATATTTAATATCTGAGAATAAAATGGGCTTTATGCTTTGTACAGATTAGAGTTAAAGTAACCTGACCTACAACAAAGTTCCATCAATATCCTAAATATAATATTTCATTTTATTCTTGTTTAAAAATATTATCTATATTTAAAAACAGCTCCTCAGAAAAAGGGAGATTTCTCTGAACTGAATCCGGTCTTGTAAATGTCAGCAACTTCAGTTTGAAATCAAATCTTTTCAAAACTTCATGTCTAATAAAAAACAAATAAAAAACACCACGCAAATAACGAAAAGCTCCTACTTTAAAACGGATATAAAGTTCAGTTTGCTCACAGGGCCACAGATTAAGTGAACTCTGTTATTTAATGAATGTTAAACTGTAAATTTGAATTAAATTGCTGTGAAGCAGAAGAGAAAAGCTGGAAATGACTCAGATTGAGAGACCACAGCTGGACAGACCATAGACTGTGTATAGCTGGACAGAGCATCGTCTCTCAAAAGTGAAGCCACCACAGGTCGGGCGCCCCCTGCTGTTCGGTTTCAGAAAGCTGTGTAACCCCACCCATCCCCATAGGTTTCAATGGCAAAACAGACAACTTTCAATCAAGTTTTTTCTAATATACTGTAATTCTACCTCCATTATTTAAATGTAACAGCTAGTGTAACCTTTGCTTATATTGTTAATTTTTATATCACTACAGAATTCGTTTTTAAAACGTTATTCAGCTCTATTCAAAAAGGTGTGGTTATTGTAAAAGGGCTGGTTAAGGGCGGGACCAATAACAGACCGTCAGCTCTGCTCCACTCTGCAGCCTGTGACCTCGAGGCAGCCCTCAGGGGCGGGGTTATTTAAATGAGTAGGCTGTCTCTCCACAGTCTTTCTCCCTCCTCTGGTCTCTACTGCGACTCAGACTCGGGTTTCAGAATCTCCAACATGGAGGAAGATTATGGCTTAATTTTCTTTGAAAGAATGGGAACAGCGACACGTCGTTCATCTTTTTTTACAGTCTCTAGTACAGACAGAAAGCTGAAATTAAAGATGTTGCTGAGCTTCTTTACAGATACACCACAGAGCGTCAGACAGAACAGAACAGATGTCTCGAGTACTAATAATAAAACTTGTGTTCTAGCATCAAAAGATAAAGTCGAGTGACTGGTGTTGGAGTGACAGAAAAACAAAGGAGAGCAGTTCTGCTGTTTGGGTTAGCTAGATAAGCTAACAGGCTAAATACCAGAAAATCCAGAAAACTGAGGCTCAAATTCACTCAGGTTTAAAAGATTACAGTCTCATATATGAGAGAACACAGTCGAGTTAATGATCTTAGAGCTGTTTGACAGTGTTAAAGCTCTTTTTTGGAGGCTAGATCATCCAAGTTTAGTTATTTTCTTTTTCCAAAAGAGATATCCAAAATTATATATAAATTATACAGCTTTGGGAAAAAATTAAGAGACCACTTCAGTTTCTGAATCAGTTTCTCTGATTTTGCTATTTATAGGTTTATGTTTGAGTAAAATTAACATTGTTGTTTTTATTCTATAAACTTTAGACAACATTTCTTCCAAATTCCAAATAAAAATATTTTCATTTAGAGCATTTATTTGCAGAAAATTCGAAATGGTCCAAAAAAAATTAAAAGGTACATGAAAAAATGAAAAAAATTCATAAAGTTTTAAGAGTTCAAAAAATCAATATTTGGTGAAATAACCCTGGTTTTTACACAGTTTTCATGCATCTTGGCATCATGTTCTCCTCCACCAGTCTTACACACTGCTTTTGGATAATTGTATGCCTTTACTCCTGGTGCAAAAATTCTAACAGTTCAGTTTGGTTTAATGGCTTGTGATCAGTTTTATTTAGCTTTATTTAGCTTACTGCTGAGTTCATAAGGTAGGTTACCTTCTATTTATGCTGAAGTTTAAGCTCTCTGTCTCTCTCTCTCTGTCTCTCTCTCTGTCTGTCTGTCTCTCTCTCTGTCTCTCTCTCTGTCTCACTCTCTGTCTCACTCTCTGTCTCACTCTCTGTCTCTCTCTGTCTCTCTCTGTCTCTCTCTGTCTCACTCTGTCTCACTCTGTCTCACTCTGTCTCACTCTGTCTCTCTCTGTCTCACACACTTGCATGGTCATGCACACACAATACACACAGCTGATGACACACTTCCCTTTTTCAATGGAATGTGGATAATGGAGCTAAACTAGTGTTTAGTTTCTCCATTAAAACACTCACTTTCAAAACATTCTGCAACATGTCTGTTTGTGTGTTTTTCTAATAAAAAAAAAACATCAAAATATTTTATTATAATACAGTAAACCTCGCTTGAGATAGTACGGTAAAAAAGGATGTAGTCTGCCAGATGTACATCACACTAAACCATTATTACTGTTCCTTTCCAAACAGTACCAGCATTTATAAATGTCATCATGATTTACTTATTATAATTATTAAATATACACACACATATGCACCTCTAGGTCTTTCCAATGTGACAGAAATCAATGTGTATGATATTCGAGCCTGTTAACTGACAAAGCCTCTAATTAACTGTACATAATTAGCAATTATTTTAGTATAAATATAGCTGTATACTGCCGTCTGATTAACGCATGATCAATGAGACTGAATTTGCATTAATAACATTAATAACATTAAATCATATGAGTGAACAGGTGCAGGCATGATTCAGAGCAGAAGCTCAGATCTATAGGTGTGTAGATAAAAATAAAGGTCTGATATAATTAATGACTCACTGTTTTCTAGTGGCTACATCACATTATTAATAAGGCCATAATGTTTTTATATCTGTTATGAAGGCTTATAAAAGTTAGAGTGACCCTGTTGAACTTGTGTTTTATAGAGTGAAAGTACTGTAAGTTCACTAAGAGATAAATGATCTGTAGTTATTTGCTAGGGGTGATAATCGCTAGGTACCCTATCTTTCAAACTGCTTACAATTCAGAGGTCTGTGATGTGATTATAAAATGACTATCAATGAATTTAGATGCTGGATGATCTTTTTCTTCTATAATGAATTTCTATTTCCTCACTGCATGACTACTTGGTACTTTTAAAGTAAAGTATCTGTAATGATCCATGATGAATCCTTATATATAACAGGCTCTTTCACACTGTTTCTGTTTACCTAACAAAGAATAGTTATTTCAATTAATCTCATGATTAATACAAAAATCCAGGATTAATTATGTAATTAATTATGTGTTATTGTTGTGGCTGATCGGTTTTTGATCTGTGTAGCAATAAAGTATAATGCGAAGTAAATCACAGAGTTTTTACTGTTTTATAACATTTAAGGGTAGTCAAATATGAGAGAGAGAGAGAGAGCAAGTGAGAGGGAGCAAAAAAAGAGAGTTGGAGATATGAAGAGCACAAGAGAAAGAGCGTGAGTGAAAGAGAGCAGGAAAGAGCAAATAAAAGTGCAAGAGAGAGAGCGGGTGAGTGTGCGCGAGTGAGAGAGAGCAGGTAACAGAGAGAGAGAGAGAGCGCAAAAGTGAGAGAAAGAGCGCGAGTCATAGAAAGAAAGAAAGAGAGCGCGAGTGAGTGAGAGCAAGTGAGAGCAAGTGAGAGAGCGCAAGTGAGAGCAAGAGAGAGAGCGAGAAAGAGAGTAAGTGAGCGTGAAAGATAGAGAAAGCGAGAGTGAGAGCAAGTGAGAGAGCGCAGGTGAGAGAGAGAGAGAGCAGGTGAGAAAGAGCAAGTGAGAGAGAGCGAGATTGAGCGCAAGTAAGAGAGAGCAAGTGAGAAAGAGAGAGAAAGAGCAGGTGAGCGAGAGAGACCAAGAAAGAAAGCAAGTGAGAGAGAGAGCAGGTGAGAGAAAGAGGAAAAGAGAGAGCAACTGAAAGAAAGCGAGAGAGAGAGAGTGCACAATTGAGAGAAAGCGATTGAGAAAGAGTGAGAGGAATTGAGAGAAAGAGCGGGAGAGAGAGCGAGTAAGTCAGAGAGAGAGAGTGACAGCAAGTGAGAGAGAGCCCAAGAGAGAGCAATTGAGACAGAGTGAGAGAAGCAAGTGACAGCAAGTGAGAGAGAGCGAGAGAGCAAGAGAAAGCATGAGAGCACGTGATAGAGCGTGATAGAGCATGAGAGAGAGAGAGAGAGAGAGAGAGCGCGAGAGAGCGAAAGCGATAGAGAGAATTTAACACAACCTGGACACTTTAATGAGTTCCTTGCACTAATCGTTGTACCCTCTCCCCTTTAAAAGGACAATCTGTGTTTAAAGTTACAAAGACACACAAATAAATATAAAAATAAACACCTAAATATAGATAAAATCACAATTTGATGATCGTATATTGATTTTTGTCTGTGGTAAGTACAGTTGATTAATGTACATTTATCATAGTTTCTTTCTGTTTTATGCTGTTGTGAATTACTCAACACCAGCTAGAGATCTTCCACCAACCAGAAGACCAGCAGTCAGCTGACCACAGTGCGTAGGGAGGTCAGCTGGTGATCAGCAGGGCTTTCAGCTGATTGGTGGAAGGTGAGATAGAGGCTGTTTTACTCACTGCTCCAGGTTGAGCTTGTTGAAGATCTCCACAGTGCTCTCCAGGACCTTGTCCACGTAGTCCACGCGGTCGGGGTAGCACTTCATAGCCAGGTTAATGAGGGACACCTGCAACGAGACCACGTCCTCCGAGGGCATGTCCTGCCGAGACTGTCGGAGAGAAGTAGAACAACATCATAACGACTGTTATGATACAACAGTACATATGAGAGAGTTCATACACTTTTTACCAATACATTTCCATGATTTTTTCATGACTTTTCCATGCCTTCAAGGCAAATTTCCATGACCATATGATTATTAAAATATCAGCGCAGACATGAACTATAAAACCAAAAATCAAAATTTATTAAAGTAGGCCTAAAATAAATCTGATAAAAATGCTGATACACATTTTTAATATTAGAATGTGTGTCAGATCCTGAGAGTTTCATTGTGTAGGCTTTTTTAGCTCAAAATAGATTTTCTCAATCAATAAAGTGAAACAAAAAGATTTATAGAGCAAACTTTCATGACTTTTCCAAAACCTTCTGGGTGTTTCTCTCTCTTTACATGCTGTACTGCTCCTGCTCCCCGTGAAGAGGCTAAAAGGCACCGGCTTCAAACGCACCTGAATAACCGTCGCAACTTGCTGTGAGAAAATGTCAAATAGCTTGATTTCAGCAGGGATTCCAGGCCCATCTTCTCTGTGGGCAAACAGAGCCAACCTAGAGGAAGATCAAACAGAAAGAGATAGTGAGAGATAGTCACGATAGCTCGATTAATCTCAGTTACACTGACTCGCTGATTAAAATACAACTTCTAAAGGACTGACACTGGTTATTTGCATAGCTGCAAAGTTAACAAGATGATAACTGATATATTTTTAAAGGTCACCCATCTTTAGATTAAATAAACCACCTTAATTGTGGTAATTGTGGTATAGCTGAATACTGAGGTTCAGTGATTGGGAGTAATAAAGCATTAACATCAAACACTGTCCTCCCTCTTTCAAAAGAACTTCCAGCAGAACCAAAATAGTGCTGCAAAATAGGCCAAATCCAAAACCCCAAAATTGTTCCATAACATGAAATGTAAAATTTACTGATGATCAGTGATGGTTTGTATAAAGAGACATGTCATCTGCTGGTGTTGATCCACTGTGTTTTATTATCAAGTCTAAAGTCAGTGCAGTTTTGTTTTCCCACAAAATCTAAATACAACACTTACAGCACATGCTTCACTTTCCTTTATGGAGATGTGGATTTCATTTTCCAGCAGGACTTGGCACACTGCCCACACTGCCAAAAGTACCAATTGATCTTATATACTATTCTAATTCTAATCTTATTGGCTGTAAGCCATAATCATCAGCAAAAAAAAAAAAAAAAAAAAATTATGACTAAAATAGTACTGCTGAGGTAAAGGCATAATTACAATAGCACTACTGAAATAAAATCATGATTCCACTAGCTCTACTGAGGTAAACGCATTATGCCTTGTCTGTATGTCTGCTGTGATACTACAAATGTTTATTATTATGTTCAATAAAATGTTTTAACTGCTTTTTAATATCACTCAAAAAACATAAAAAATGAAGGACACTTTCACAATAAAAAAATAGAAAAAAGTACACAACAACAATAATAAGTAATAAATAAAATACAGACTGTACTTAAAGCTTGTGATACTGCATTTTCTGATTAAACAATTGTATGTCAAACAAACATACATTTACATTTAGTTTTGCTTGAACCAAAAATGTGTTAAATTTGTTTTTACCCATGCATACAATATTGTTAAATCAGTAGAAAAAAAATAATATTTATTTATTTATGTAGTATTTTTTAAGAGTTTTGGATATATATTTTACATTTGAGCAAAAAAAAAAAAAAAAAATAATAATAATAATAATTTAGGCTCTATAAAAAAGTAGCAAAACTATTCCAAACCTGCTTAAAATGTGTTTTTTTTTATTGGGTGTTCAATGTTAAATTTTGTTGGGTTTTGGTTGACTCCACTTTTTTTTATATAAATTTACACACAATATACACATGGTATACTAGGGATGTGCCATATCACATCGTATGCGATAATATCGCCAACATTTTTAAAATACCGTGCCATATCACCCACCCCTAATTATCACATCAGGGTCCTACTTTTTTGCTGTTTTTAGCAACAGAAAAATTCACACATTTCTCATTTACAATTAAATATCTACTAGAGACAGATTATATTTATTATTTATATCATTTATTTTACTTTAATCCTGGATATATGGAGATATTTGGAGTGCATTATTAGGAATATTAGTATCATGACATTCTGGATCATTGACTTCTGTTAGAAAGCTGCTAAAATTCTTGTATTTTTTTTTATATCTCAGTTAGGGGTGTGCTGTATCATATCGTACAGAGTAATAAAAGCAAGTTCTGTTTTGTTGCAGTAGTGTATTTTTAATTTTTTTGTCATATCGCCGAGAGTATCGTTATCGCGATAATACCATGAAATATCGTGATATTATTTTAGGGCCATATCGCCCACCCTTATGGTATCGATTCTAAAACAGCTGTGTTTGTTACTCTATACCTGTCAATGAGGGCGATGATGATGTTCTTGACGTTGACGTTCTGGTGCAGATCGGCACAGGCACGGAGGAACGGGTTCAGGGTCTGGAGGTGGAACTCATCTGGGAAGACCTGCAGAGAGAAAACGAGCAGAACTGCATTGTAGTAATTGCACTCCGGTTCTCAGAACGCCGCTCATTCCCGTCCTACAGCCACTTAAAGAAACACAAAAGCTGCTTTTCCATTCACACATCTGGATCTGGAAGGCCTGGCAGTACCAGACGAGTGCGGGAAAGAGTCTGAAGCAATTACAGTGAGGAGGAAGAGGAGGAGGAGGAGGAGGAGGAGGAGGAATTAAAGCCTGTGGTGAAGGAGACAGTAGGGAAGAGTGTAGTGTTTCGCAGCAATGTTTAGTACCTGTATGATGCACTCCATGAGGTACTCCTGTGCCAGAGAGTCTCGGCAGTTCACCACCTGCTCCAGAACTCCAGCCAGCACAATCTGAGGAGAAGCAGAGGGTTCAGACTCAATACAAAGAACATAAACAATTCCAGCTGTATCTGAATTGAAATAAGCAATAAATATTATGCAGTTTTTATAATATGAGATTCAGAATCATGTTGATCCTGCTACTACTACACTGTGACTTTGGTGAAGCCACACAAGAAGCTCTTTCCAGAACCCTGTAATTTTCTGAAATAGTACTGATTATTGCATTTCAACTCAGTATGTTAAAACATCCAACTTCCATGTAGAATTGTTTTATGGAAATTGTCATCCCAATCAGATTTCCTATTTAGAAAGTGGGAGAGCTTCAACAAAGAGAGCAGAACTGCACACATACAGCAGTAAAAGCAGAAGTATTACTGAGTTTATCATCATCTCGATCACTATCAATTTGTCTGATAATAAATCAGTCGTACACATAAAAAGTTAGCTTTAGCATTTGTTTCTTTTCCAAAAGACTGTCTCTCTCTCTCTCTCTTTCTGTAAATTTATCATTAGATACATTTACATTAGATCAACTCATATCTGTGGAGATGTAAGTTTCCATGGGGTTTGGAAGTGGAAAACCCTAAATACATAGTTATAAGTTGGATATTTTTTTTTCTTGGGCTTTGTGATAAAACACTGGCAAATTATTGAGAAACTGTGATGGCAATTAAAGGTGGGAAATATGGCCCTAAAATAATATCACAATATAATAAATGTTTTTTTTTTATATAAAGTTTCATATAAAAAAAATAGGCTCAAACATTTGCAAAATGAAGTGTAATGGGATTGAGTGCTACAGACTAGTAGCTCTCCAGATCTCCAGCCCAGAGGGTTGTTGAACCCAATTGCAGAACAGATGATCTCAAAACAGAAGATAGGAAATAAATAAATAAACAAACACACTGCTCCTCGAACGGGACCGAACCTGGGTGATTAGGGTCGCGGTATAAATTGGTTAAGGTTTTAGGAGATAAGGAATCTGAAGACGGGTGGAAAAGTGAAAACGGGCAGACACTAAAGTCATGCCCAGGAGTCGCGCTGCAGGGAGTTTTTTATGGGAATTTAAGTAATTTTCTTCTGTATTTTCACTCACTGCTGCCTGTGTTCATCAAACTAGTTAATTTAACACTGTTTTAAGTTATTTTCCAGTATTATTTTCGCCAGTACTTTACTTAAAGTAGGACCTGACCGGCTGAATGCACCGTTAGCTTTGCTGGTTAGCCAAATCACTGGTTAAGCTAATCCCCCTGTAGCCGGGTTTCCTAGCCCTACATGTGGCCGGCGCCAAACTACCTCCCCGCCCCATGCCCTCGCCGGTGCACTATAGCAGCAGTAAGATGAAATAACTGTAGTATCACATCTGAACTTGTGTGTGTGTGTGTGTGTGTGTGTAAATTTCACACTTTTTTTTTATTCGCAAATAAATGAGAAATTTATGAAGCATGTTATGTTTTGGTTTTATGTAACTAAAATGATACAGAATACATGCAGAGTTTCTGAGGTTACCAGAGATCTTTAATGGAGAAAATAAATGCTAGTGTACCTCCAGCTCTTCTAAATCTCAATAAAATACATTTAAGTCTGTGGCTGTACGGTTATAAAATATGAAAATGTGAAAAAGTTCAAGGGGTATGAATACTTTTGCAAGCCACTGTATTTACGAGCTTCAAACTCTTAAGTAAAAACTTCTGAGGTGGAAGTGAAAGCAGCATGATACACAGTTCATTAGGGATAAACATTTGCTGTTTGCAACTTTTAGCAAAACTCCCAATCATTAAAATGTATCAAACACAAAAATCTCCCAGGTGCAGAACCGATCCACCAGAGTGCAGTTCAGTGGCATCAGTGGAATAATGATCCAGTAACAGCTCTGACCTGCAGTCACGCCTGAGGGCTGGCTCAGCATCCAAACAGCCGTGCTGGCGAGATCACGTTGACTGTTCCAGCTTTAGCTTTTTTTATTATTTATTTATTTACGGGCGAATAGTGAATAGCTGGAGGAAAGGTCTGCCCTGCGAAAGGTGCAGAAAAGGTCAGAAACCCCCGCAGACCAGAATAATCCCGTCCCAAACAAAGCAGCTGAATCAGTGTGAATCACTGCCCTGCCACCTTACTCAGGCTTATTAGGCTTTATCACAGGGTATTACCATCATCAACTCACGCAGCTCTTCTACTAAAACGCTCCATTACCACATAAAAACGTCTCCGACACATAAAAGACCTGGAGGGCTCTCGTCTGGAGGCTCTCTCGTCTCAGAGATCTCTTGACGTACAGTGAAGGACAATGAGAAGAGTGCTGCTGAAGAGGCCCTCCTGTCCCACTCTGCAGCAGATCTGATGCGGTTATAATCACCAAGATTCAATAACTCACCAACTGTCTCTAGCCATGCTGAATGTTTAGTAAGGTATTTTTCAAGATTCTGACTGTTTCACTGTATATCCTTCAAGCTACAGTATTAAAATGTTAAAAATATCTATATTTACTGCTCTTGAAGTTTTTTAGGGCGTTTTATCGCTTGTACTGAATAAATGATTCTGCATTAAGGACCGATTCTGGGTTTATTTGGGCGACGAGAGGAACTTTTTTACTTAGTTGTGGAACGATTGCGGAATTACATTCGTATCTTACTGGGTGTATAATAATTGGGAAAGATTTGATCGTATGCTGTTGTTTTTTTACTTTACACACACTCATACAGTAAAGAACAGCAGCAGGAGCTCCTCAGATAAAGTGTTGTTCTTATTTCTCTCCAGGCAGGACAGCTACTGTCACACCAAATTGTTAGCTTGATATGCTAACTGGCTAGCATTTGCAAGCAAGCTTTACCAGTATGCTGCTTTGGTGGTGCTGTGAGAAATACTGGATGAACTGATGTACTGCCCTGCACTATGTTTAACAACAGTTCTTTATGAAACAACCTATTTTATAACTAAATACTACTTTAGTCATGCAATACCACTTCCAGACCTGTTAAAAGAACATCTAAAGTGGTTTCTAACGTGGTATCTGCAGGTATAAGAACATAAATTTAAGACTTTTTTAAAAACACCTTAAAAATTAAGAACATATTCTACTTTTTAAAAAATGGCTAAACTAACGCAATACCAATACCTATAGGTTTGTGGTTCCTGTATTGTTTAACATAAATTAATTAACTGTTTTGTGCAAACAAAAATGTACCATATTTTTTTGCACTATAATGACCGCTATTAATGAACTTCTATTTTCTGGTCTATACATAAGGCACCCCAGATAATAAGGGGCATTTTAAGTGACAATAGTAAGGAACAAGGGTGTCTTCATGTTTCCTATTTTTTGGTAGTTAGCAGCAGTGGTAGCTAAGGTTAGCAGAACCTAGCTTGCTTCAACATGGTAAACACTCAATTTTTACATTTTTACAGTCCAATATACTCACCTCTGAACAGCGAAAGAGCTAGCGCTAGTGCTAATACTGATTCAGCCTCTGTGCTGGAGAAAATTCACTGAAACCCCCCCCCCCCCCCCCCAAAAAAAAAATCTTTGATTTAAAAAAAAAAAAAAAAAAAAAAAGAAAATCAGATTTTCGATTTAAATCGTTTTTTCCCCTACTAAAATCTCCTAAAGGTCGCTAGAAGTCGCTAAATTACATCAACGCCTAATCTGCATAATACATGTTTTTAAAGCTGTAAAGGATTAACATTGTGAGAGAGAAAAAGTGGGTAAAAAACACTCTAAATATGTTAGAAATGATACAAATAAACTTTAACAAAAGAACAACTTCTGTTGCTTTTCAAACAGGCAGTCACGTCTCAAAATAACTTTATTTTTACGTAAATTACATAAATCAGTTTTTTGCCGTGTTGTTAAATGTTATTATAAGAGCAGTTTTTTATTTTATTACTTTTTTTTTTTTAGCTTTCTTAAGTTTTCTTTATTTTCAAACCTATTATAAACAAATTGTTGAATAGCTTTTTATAAAGAGGGAGACACTGTGGAGGAGGTGAGGGACAGGCTGCGTGGTGAATGAGCTGAGTGACTGACTGAGACTGTGTGAGTTAAATTCAGTGAGGTTTTTTTTTCGTGTCACACTGAAGACACTTTTATATTTATATTTCTGCTCTGTAAATACGGGGCGGGGTCAGTCAGCACGCACAGTGTTTGTGGAGCGGTGTGTGTGTGTGTGCTGAGTGTGTGAGACTGCACTGTGAGTGTTGTGGGGCGGGGCTCACGGCAGCGCGGAGGACAGCATCTGAAGAGCATGTGTTCATCTCAGAGTCTATAAAAGTCTCCAATAACACCACAAAAACTCGCTAGATTTGTCGCTAGTCGCTTTGTTTAACATAAAGGTCGCAAGGGGTTCTGAAAAGTAGCTAAATATAGTGACAAAGTTGGAAACACTGCTCCGCCGTCATGTTGTGTGTGTGTGTGTGTGTGTGCGTGGGAGGGAGGGAGAGAGGAGCGGGGCTGTGCGCGGGAGAGAGGGGCGGGGCTAAGCTCAAGAGAGCGTCGGTGGTGAAAATTAAAATTCGATAAAAAATCGATTTTCATAAAAACACATCGTCCTTAACTGTATATTCGAATTAAGCGATAAAATCGATTAATCGCCCAGCTCTCCACTGCACTTTAGCAGAGTGGATTTACTGCTCCTTACAACCTGACTGGTAGAATTCATACAGGTGCCAAAAATACGGTAACTGCTTTTGACACTGAAATTATTAAACCTGATTATAGTACAAAAAACTACAGTAACTGCTTTTGACACTAAAATATGGGTTACAATGCATTTTTTAAAAAGACTATTTAAGGATCCACGGACATCGTGTTTATCTGGTCAGTAAAGCGTGAGACCCACCTGTTTGTATTTCTCTACGTTGACTCCCTCCAGCTGGCTGAGGCGGACGAGGTTTGTTCCCACGAGGATACGCAGCTCCTGCCTCTCCTTCTCCCTCTTCTCCCGGTCTCTGCTGTGGCCCTGATGCTGCATCCGCACCCACAGCTTATTCATCTCAGCAAAGTTCAGCAGGACAAAGTCAATCGAGTCGTTGATGTCTCCGGTCATCTCCTCCCTGTGAAAGCAGTCAAGATAAAGAACTAAGTACTTTACTAAGGGCTAGACTTATATATATACTTTTTATATAGTTTTAGAACTCAATTTATGACGTTTTTATTGACATTGGTCCTACACGGTCCTACTCAAAACAGTTAACTGACAGAACTTTTAAGGAAGAAAATTAAGGAAAAGCCAAATCTGACCCTATCCTACACCCTGTGCAAGGTAGTGGGGTTCCATGTATAGGCAATTAGTCATAGTCATTTACCATTGATGCAAAAGTTTCGTTTACACTTGGAAGTTGTTTGTAAGGGTCTATCGAACAATTTTGTCCGAGGGCAAAAACAGTCCGATCAAAAATTTGCCCTCTAGGGGGCATCGTCTCCAAACCCACTATTAGCCTTTATAATGCAACAGATGAGGCCAGAAAAAGTTCACTTAATGATTCAATCATGAAATTTGTCACAAATGTTTATTAAAAATTCATTTTTAAAAGTGCATTGGCCACATAAAATCCAAGATGGCTGCCATTTTTTCAAGATGGCCGCCCTCTACTCTAATAATGATCTATTATTATAATATGTTATTGTAAAAAAAGATCTGCTTTTGCATGTAACTACTTAAATAAAAACAATTTCAATTTAGAATATTGCTGTATATGCTGTATAACCCTAAAAATGTCTTACATTGTTTATTTAAATAAAAAATATATACATGTATTTTTCAATTTTAATACAAAAATGACATTCAAATATACTAAGACATGTACTCTTTATGACAAAACATTGACAAACAATGCACATATAACAGGACTCAGATTGTCTGATTTGAACATTTGAACTATTTATTGACTCAAAATGAAGAGTAGCAATTGACATATTTATCATATTTTTTTACCAGTATCACAAAAACAAATATAAAATAAAAGGCCAGGTGAAAGAGGTGTTTATTGTTAAAACCTTTACATTTACACACATTAAGACTTCTGTAATTTACTATCTCACACAATTACACTTGCATAGATGTGTGCAGTTCAGCTTTTCTTTCATACATTTGCAACAAGAACTGGTAGACCTGCTTGAACAAGTATTTTTACAACTGCATTTCACATCAAGATTCCATACATCTGTGGCGAGGGGCAGCGTTGTCCAAATGGGAAGCAGTTTGCCATCTTCTTCCTTCCATCCATGATCGGTGGGATTTGGTACAGGAACCATGGACCTGAAATATATATACAAAATAGTTAGTCATTAATCAATTAAT